>NC_090446.1:1147243437-1147498437 GCF_031143425.1 Pleurodeles waltl | reverse complement strand
AAACTAGGTTTCTCGATCAACTACCCAAAGTCACACCTTCTGCCGTGTCAAACACAGCAATACCTAGGGGCGACAATCAACACAGCAAAAGGGATTGCCACTCCAAGTCCACAAAGAGTTCAAACATTTCACAATGTAATACAAGCCATGTATCCAAAACAAAAGATACAGGTCAAAATGGTAATGAAACTGCTAGGCATGATGTCTTCATGCATAGCCATTGTCCCAAATGCAAGGCTGCACATGCGGCCCTTACAACAGTGCCTAGTATCACAGTGGTCACAAGCACAGGGTCAACTTCTAGATCTGGTGTTGATAGACCACCAAACATACATCTCGCTTCAATGGTGGAACAGTATAAATTTAAACCAAGGGTGGCCTTTTCAAGACCCAGTGCCACAATACGTGATAACGACAGATGCTTCCATGACAGGGTGGGGGGGCACACCTCAATCAACACAGCATCCAAGGACAATGGGACATACAGCAAAGACGGTTTCACATAAACCACTTAGAACTGTTAGCAGTATTTCTAGCGCTAAAAGCATTACAACCCATAATAACCCACAAATACATTCTTGTCAAAACAGACAACATGACAACAATGTATTACCTAAACAAACAGGGAGGGACACACTCGACACAGTTGTGCCTCCTCACACAAAAAATATGGCATTGGGCGATTCACAACCACATTCGCCTAATAGCACAATTCATTCCAGGAATTCAGAACCAGTTAGAAGACAATCTCTCTCGGGATCACCAACAGATCCACGAATGGGAAATTCACCCCCAAATACTAAACTCTTACTTCCAGATTTGGGGAACACCACAAATAGATCTATTTGCAACAAAAGAAAACGCAAAATGCCGATACTTCGCATCCAGGTACCCACAAGATCAGTCTCAGGGCAATGTGTTATGGATGAGCTGGTCAGGGATATTTGCTTACGCTTTTCCCCCTCTCCCACTCCTTCCATATCTAGTAAACAAATTGAGTCAAAACAAACTCAAACTCATACTAATAGCACCAACATGGGCAAGACAACCTTGGTACACAACACTACTAGACCTCTCAGTAGTGCCTCATGTCAAACTACCAAATAGACCAGATCTGTTAACACAACACAAACAACAGATCAGACATCCAAATCCAGCATTGCTGAATCTAGCAATTTGGCTCCTGAAATCCTAGAATTCGGACACTTAGACCTCACTCAAGAATGTATGGAGGTCATAAGGCTAGCTAGAAAACCTACCACTAGACACTGCTATGCAAATAAGTGGAAAAGATTTGTTTATTACTGCCATAATAATCAAATTCAACCCTTACACGCTTCTACCAAAGATATAGTAGGATACTTACTACATTTGCAAAAGTCAAAGCTAGCTTTCTCTTCCATAAAGATACATCTTACCGCAATTTCAGCTTACCTGCAAATTACGCATTCAACTTCATTATTTAGGATACCAGTCATAAAAGCGTTCATGGAAGGCCTAAAGAGAATTATACCACCAAGAACACCACCAGTTCCTTCATGGTACCTCAACATTGTCTTAACACGACTCATGGGTCCACCTTTTGAGCCCATGCACTCTTGTGAAATGCAATACTTAACGTGGAAAGTTGCATTTTTAATTGCCATCACATCTCTAAGAAGAGTGAGTGAAATTCAAGCATTTACCATTCAAGAACCATTTATTCAAATACACAAAAATAAAGTAGTTCTACGGACAAATCCTAAATTTTTACCAAAAGTAATCTCACCGTTCCACTTGAATCAAACGGTAGAATTACCAGTGTTCTTCCCACAGCCAGATTCTGTAGCTGAAAGAGCACTACATACATTAGACATCAAAAGAGCACTAATGTACTACATTGACAGAACAAAACTAATTAGAAAAACAAAACAACTATTTATTGCCTTTCAAAAACCTCATACAGGAAATCCAATTTCAAAACAAGGCATTGCTAGATGGATAGTTAAGTGCATTCAAACCTGCTATCTTAAAGCTAAAAGAGAGCTGCCTATTACACCAAAGGCACACTCAACCAGAAAGAAAGGTGCTACCATGGCCTTTCTAGGAAATATTCCTATGAACGAAATATGTAAGGCAGCAACATGGTCTACGCCTCATACATTTACCAAGCACTACTGTGTAGATGTGTTAACTGCACAACAGGCAACAGTAGGTCAAGCTGTACTAAGAACATTATTTCAAACTACTTCAACTCCTACAGGCTGAACCACCGCTTTTGGGGAGATAACTGCTTACTAGTCTATGCACAGCATGTGTATCTGCAGCTACACATGCCATCGAACAGAAAATGTCACTTACCCAGTGTACATCTGTTCGTGGCATTAGTCGCTGCAGATTCACATGCTGTGCACATCCCGCCATCTGGTGTTGGGCTCGGAGTGTTACAAGAGTGTTACGTGTGTGTGTGTATATATACACATATATGTATGTGTGTATATATATATGTATGTATATATATATATATATATATATATATATATATATATACACACATGTGTGTTGTGTGTGTGTATATATGTGTGTATATGTATGTGTTGTGTGTGTGTATATATGTGTGTATATGTATGTGTTGTGTGTGTGTATATATGTGTGTATATGTATGTGTGTGTATATATATATGTGTGTATGTTTGTCTGTATCTGTGTGTGTGTATGTAATGTGTGTATATATATATATATATATATATGTGTGTGTGTGTTCAAAATGATTGTTTATATAAGGATGTTTAGATATTTTTTTATATATTTAGTTTGCACTTGTGATGTTGGTATTCACCCGTCCGCCTTGAAGGCATGGTAAAAAAGTGGGTGAAACTGGCATCAGTATGCCAGCGAGGACTTCTTATGGCTCTGATGACGTCAGACGGGGTCACATGCGGAGCCATGCTATTGTGACGTCCTCATCAGCGTGGAGAGCTAGAGAGAGAAATTTACGGGAAATGCTGGCGCATTGGGAGAATTCAGAAGGTGAGGAATCAACAAGTAGATACTGTGTCCACCAGAAAAAGCGTTTCCCGAAGATAAGTAACTTGTTATAAACGTTTAAAACCTCAGTCCTGCTGCAGAAGCAAATGTTTGGCCATTTTGACCTATTTAGCATCCCTCGACCAAGGCAGAGTACCACTCCCAAAAGAGTCAGGATTAAGTCTAGTGTGAGGCAAAAAAGACATCGACCTTCAGGTCCATCTAAGTCAGCTGACACTGCTCATCCAAGAGAACCTTCCTCAACATTGAGCAAGCCTTCACCTAAGATTACAGAGCCACCCGCCCGTCAATGCCCCCTCTTTGCTTTTGTAGCAGGTTCCCTTCTTCTGAGCCGAAGTAAACACGAAAAGGTGCTTACCTAGGCCAATGCAGTCCTTGATGCTGAGATTTGACACCACTGAGGGATCAATCCAGCTACAGCTGCCAGAGGTCCTTCACTGGAAACAGAAGATACATATTCATCTGTCTACAGGGAAGATCCTTGCCAAGCCTCCAGGTCCTGAACCTAAACACACTTCACTGAAAAATGGAAGTCAGTTTTTGACTAGGAGTTAACACAGTAGGCCTTTTACAACTCCTGGGCCCAAAGGGGTTAGGGACAGTGCCACAGGCCCACCACTGCCTCCCCATCGTCTAGACACTCCCTTTCACCACCGCCTGTCCTACACCCTTGCACACCTCCATAGCCTTACTCCACAATCCCCTTGTCAATCTCCATGCCCATACTCGGGATGCAATAGCCCATACCACCCTTAGGACCCATGCTTTAAGCCTTTAGGGCCCATATAAGAGGGTAGCCTGTGCGAGGATAATGTTGATCCCAATGGCAAGCCAGATGTAGGCCCTTACCCCACTAAGGACACCCCACCTGATAATGCCACCACTTATCACGCAATAATCCAAAGGGCAGCTGACAAGGTGAAGACCGAAAGTAACCAGTGTACATATGTGGTCTAGATCCACCCAACTCACTGGTGGCATGCATTACACACTAATGTGCCTTGGCACAGGCAACAGTTGATGCTCCTCTGCTTGACAAAGTTAAGTGCATTAGTGCTGCTGGCAAGCTGTAGCAGTGAGTGCATCCACACAGCAAACCACGTATGCCTGCTATTCTGCTATGTCAGACATGACATGGAAGCCCTGATCAGCCCTCTCCCCGAGGCACAGAGGAGAAGAGGAGAGGAGAGGAGAGGAGAGGAGAGGAGCTGGTGGAAAAGGCCATGGTCATATCTAATTCTAATATTGGATGCGTCTTTGATGCCTCAGACAGTGCCTCCAGAAGCATTAATGCTAGCATCCTCCATAGCTCCACGCTTCACTTCAATTCGCTGGTTACAGGTCAGAGGTGCAACACACATCTTTATGTCCCTTTTGATGGGGAGCGTCTCTTCAGTCCACGGGTGATGAGATGCTACAGAAAATTAAGAAGCAATGCAATAGGTCTCGCATTTGCTTGAGTTATCGCTGTTGGCGTTGTAAATGCTTAACTGAACTTTTCTTACCACTCAAATTGGTCATCCCTGATGCATAATTTGGTCCTCTCTGCAACGTAATTCCAGTGTCACTACTTATAACTAAAGCACTTGCATTTACCTTGATTGTCGATCTGCAGCAACAAATGAAAATATCGCCATTATTTATTATATTTATTGACATAATTATTTGGGGAAGTGCTGCAGGAAACATGCGTGCCACTCCTTGAATGAGATTACACACTGCTTCCCAGTACCGGAAGATGGGATGCATTATATTTATTGGTTCAGAATGAGACAAAATGGTTCAAAATGAAACTTGCAAATTCACATTAAAATGTATAGACTGAAAAGGAGTCTTTCCACTGTAAGATTTCACAGTCCTAGGTCAGTCCTGAGGAAACTTTATAATTCCGCTAAATGGCTAGGCGTTTTAGACTGATGAGAAAGCATACTCCAGTTATTTAGGCTTGATGTGTGTGTATATAGGGCAGCTTAGCGTAGCTTCAGAGGACTTGTCTCAAAATAAAACCTATGGGTTACAACTCATTCACCTCAAACAAGCAGCATAAAAGACGACGAGATGGTGCATTTCAGCAAGTCCTAATCTTTTCATGGTTAATTACAGGAGCCAGTTTTACAAGCCCCACTTGTGGGTGAACTGAGTAATCATGAAAATTTGAAGCACAAACCACACACTAGTTTACAAAACATTATCGAGTTTTAGACAAAGTATTATTTTCACGTCATGTACATAACATTTCACATCTGCTGCGTATTCATCTAATTTTAACAAAAAAAGTTTTTAACTTAAACGGATCAAAAGTTACAAAATATATGGTGACTCAGGTTCCTGCGTGCGTTAAGGCTTTTTGCAAAGGTTTACTAGTCCTCTTTCAGTTGCATATAGCTGTGTTTGGGTGTTAAGTTGGCTATAAATAAGGTGAACTATTTTCTCAGGCACTGTTACTAGGCGTACGAATGGTAAAATAATGAAGTAAGAAGATCACAAAAAAATTACGCATTATGCCACATAATTTGTCTTTTTTGCCACATAATTTAGTCAATCATGCTGCATACTTTGTCCTTTTTTGCTGCATAATTACAGTGGCCCTGCCGATACTCTTGATGAAAATCAACCCACCCCCCCAATTACTGGACACAGTTGTGCCAACTTAAGGCAAAGTCATCCAACATCTATGCAATGTGCACTGTTTTTAGTGTAGATGCGTAACAAGCAAGCTCTAGAACACAAAGTGGTGACGATGTAATGCCAGCGCTTGTTATGGTATTCACAAAGGTTAAGAACCACTGCTCTAGGAAGTTATACAGTAGTTTTTTTTTTTTCTTTCTTTTTTACATGTGTGATTTTTTGAGATACTGTATACTTTGGAAGTAACCTAGTGCTGGTTTTAAAGTTGGGAGCAGCTGTGTGAGTCTCATTCAGATCAAGGGCTGTCAGAGAACTGGTTAACAGGACATCACTTTCTTAGTTCTGTACCTCTTCATAACAAGTCAGCACATTCTGACAATTTTGGTACAATTTTAACATTTGAAATAAAACACTGATATGATGTGTGAAAAGAAAACCCAGGACTATAATGGAGAGCTTTGATTTATCTGAGGTCTGACAGTGCAGCTGTCAGCAAGAGCTGCTGTGACCAGTTCTTTAAAATGTTCACAGGTGGGCGTTGGCTCCACACAAGAGGAGCATTTTTCCCCTTTCTTAATGCTTTTGGCTGTTCGTTGTATCATTCCTCCTCAAATTGAGTGCTTGCATTGCACTGCAGTGCAATGGAGGGGGATTATTTTACATCTCAAAAATACAGTGCATCTTCAAACATTTAATTGTAGATTTCATAGAAGATTCCATGCAGAAAGCATTCATTTTTGCTTTGCCTTTTCGGGCAGCAGGCTTTTTGAAATCTTTTATTCTGGACTCAAAACACAAGCACACCTATTGGGCTTGCCGTGCTTAATTATCCAATTATCATTGTTTTAGTACAGCCACGGAACAGCTTTATGAATATTGGGCACATCCTATCACTCCAAGAGGGGTCTTTCAATGAGCTGTGTTAAGTCTTATCCAGCCTCCTTGTCACCACAGATTTACAGCTCCACTTCTAGGCTTTAATAAAAAGAAATGCGTTCTGAAAGTTGCTAATTCAGTTATAATTCACCACCATTAAACTAACACAGATGGGATGATTTCTAGAAGAAGAGCCCAGGAATAGGTCACTGAACGCCTGTTGGCATTAGGTGATCTGTAGGATGACCAGACAACTCCATGACACCAGAACACAAACTTTGTGGATTTGTTTTAAACTTTTCAGTGCTAATCAGTTTAGCCTTGGTTCATTTCAATTGAGCCAATTTGGCAAATATAGCTGCAATCGAAGATATGTAAAAGCAAAGTCTAGGAATAGAATAGTGGTTTTCTGATGACATAAGCTGCCTGATCACCTAGCCATCGTGTAATCTTACTTTTAGGGTAGACATGGACAGCAACGGTGGCTGGCGAATGGAGAGGCCACTTGCACTCAATTCTACATCAGCTCCGAAGCAGAGCTCAGTTTTTCCTGGTCTGTGATGGCTAGGGTTTTGCTTCTGGGGATTGAAGTCCAGTTTGTACCAGTCTGAAATCGGGACAGAAAGTCCCATAATGCAAAGCAATGCATGAGCTACTTATGCAGGGGCCTGTGCAACCTGAAAACTCTAGTGAAGGTCAGGCTCTCCTATCTCCCATCTTTCATGTGCGTTTTGTTGCCCTGGAGTCAAGTTTCTGAAGTCTGCAAGGTTTGAGGCAGGGATCTCCTAAGGCTCTCAGACAACCACACAAACAAGTATGAGGGGAAAAAGGAGGAGGAGGTAGACAAAAACAAGAAGGGTATACACAGCTAGACAAACACGAGTTCACTTCCTGGGAGATTGTCACTTTAAAGATTGAAAGCACTTGTGCGGAGGTCGTTTCTCACCAACATGGAACAACAGTGTGTGGCTTCAAGTTGCCTTTTGGAACAGGCAGAGGCTGGACTTCAAAACCAGCACTGTCAAACGTCTGGCAGAAGGGCAGGTCTGAGAGCAGATGTACACAACTGGAGGCAAGAGCCCTCCAAACCTCTACCCGAGCTGTGTTTTCCATCCTACTGAAGGAAACGTGCTCCCCAAGAAGCTTGTACCATGTGATCTGGAAAGAAGAGGTGGGCTTGGCCAATCCTGTGAATACAGGTGATTTGAGCAGTTTCAAATGCAACAGTCAGCCTTTAAACTCCTGATGCCTGCCCTTTGCATGTACAGTTAGCAGAAGATTCTATGATATCAGTGGTGCATTACTACACTCGCAGCTATGCTACAACACGCAAAAGTATTCTGGGCGAGCTTGACGCAGTTTAACATCGGAGAACAAAGATCCCAGGGCTGGAGTTCTGCATTCCTAGTGACACCATCACATCTGGAAACCTTATGCACATGTGACCTCAGATGGCGACGCACAGGTCAGGTGGCTCACTGGGGTGGATGCAGCAGGGTTTTCCTGCACAATGGAGATGGCTTATTTCAAAAGCACAAAGATAGCACAGAATAAATATATGCAGTAGCAAAGGCAGACCTGAAAACTAAAAAGTTTCTAAACTTTTAACAGCTAATGTGTTCTTTGTATGATGTTCTAGCAATGGCTTGCTTCATTCCCTCACTCCAACCTGAAGCACTGCGAGTTTGACTTAACGCGGTCCTCGCTGTACACAACATCTGCATTAAATAAATACAGATTTAAAAATAAAATAAGTGAGATGGGTAGAATGCATAGGACTGGAGAGCTACCTACTTACCTGCTAAGGCACAGTAAAAGTGAGTAAAGGCGGTGTTGGAGACTAGATGGGTTCTAGGCTTCTGCTCTACAGTAGATGCGGCTAGAAGTTCATGGCATAGGTGCACATTGTACAGCAGAGCTCCCACCTTTCCCAGGGCCAGAAGTTGGTAGCTCATCCTTGGCATTCTGTTACTTGCAGTCCAGATTTCCCTATGGGATAAATGGGACTACAAATAAAAACAAGAATGAAGGTGGGGTATTCAGACAACACGTCAGTGCCCGTGCCTTCAATAAAACCCAGGAGATCAGAGCGTCACACCATGGAGCGCGAAGGGGAGAGAGAAAAGAACAAAGTAATGCACCCACATTAAAGTGTAAGGCCTATTGTGAAATACATGGAACAGGGACAGTCTGCAAGATGTAACAAAACAGCTTCAAGGCGAGACAAACGTGAAGCATTTACCTAGGAAATCAAGGGAATTTTAAAAGGCATGCCCAGGAAAAAATGAGTGATGGGTGTGAGATGGGCGTTGTTAAAGCCCACAGAGTAGATTATAACATGTTGAGAGAGAAGCACTTGCACGCTGCTAGGCTCAACCTAAAAGGACATGGATATAGCCAAATGAATGGGTGGTGCCCTACAGTCTGACACCTCCACATTCAGATCCACCTTTTAGATGCACCAAACCAGATGCGGCTCCAACATCCACGCAAAGACAGGGCTACCTGCAGCAGTCCTTTCAGGATATGCATCCATCAAAGTTCTCACACAAGGTGGTTACAGAGGCAGCAGCCAACTCAAACAGCAAGGCAGCTCCAACCGAGATTCTTATTCAATTTTCTCCAGCCCTTTTCAGGGGAAAACTGAGATTTATTTTATCAACCATTGAGAAAACTATCTTTGACAAATGGGCGTGCTCACCACATGACCAAACATTCCACCTTTACATCATGTCCTTAGCCCAGACCATTTTCTAGTTCTCAAGGTGGAGGTGTGGGAGCTCTTAGCCAAAGGTACTATTGAGCAGGTGACCCCACACTTGAGCAACATGGTAGTGTAATTCCTTTTCATAATTCTCACCACAGGACCCTCTGGCTGTTCCTAGAATGCCGGCATCTAAATCGTTGCCTCCTGTCACATAATTTGCACATTACCATCCTGCAAGATGTCATCCTGCTGCGATGACAAGAACACTTATGACTTAAAAGATAATTCTTCCATGTCCCTATTCATCCTACTCACCACTGGTACCCTGATTTGTGGTAAGTGGAGAACTCTACCAGGTTCCAGGTTTTGCCCTACCGTAGCCGAAACTTGCAGAAACACCATTCATGTCTTTCTGTAGCTAGATGACTGGCCAATCAAGAGAAGCAGCAGACAAAAATGCACAGCAGACCCTCTAACTGTGGTATCTGTAATCGTCAAATTAGGATTGACCATTAAAACAAAAAAGTCCCAACCCCAACAGATCCAGCCTTTCTTAGGGTTCTTGCTAAATGCTATCACCAGGAAAGCATATTCCAACCAAGAGAGGGTGATGGCATTCCCTCTTTTTCAGGCAGGACATCCTCTGTAAGAATGGCAATGCATTGCCTTAGATCCGGCTCAGCACTTCAAGGGAACCCTCACAAAACAGTGGTCATAAGTGGAAGGACACTGGGAGAATCTAATTTTGGTAACGGCCGAAACTCTGTGTACTCTCCTGTGCCCTAGAAGTAGGTATTTGTTGTTTGGCAGGCCTTTATAACTGCCCTGGAAGGTTATGCCATATTATTTATTCCATTGGCTTTAGAGAGGAAGTGAGATCCACTCTTAGCTAAGTGAATTTTGTAAAAACATTTGGTCCCTTCAAGGATCAGGTTTGTTGGGTCTTTCAGGAAGTCTAGATTTGTCAACAGAGAAGTGAAATGCAATTTCTTTTTCGCTAACTTTCCTCACCCATTTTCCATATCCAAGGCACACTATTAAAATTGTTTAGAATCAGGCTATGCGCAGATCCAAAGAAGAGCTACCCCACAGTCACTTTTTAACTGGCCTTTTTTACTTTGGTTTAAGATTTACTGACATTCTAGTGCGTCAAGATGTTGCCATGGAAGACCAGCTTCAAGCCCTTTGTAGGAAGATGGCTCTCTATAATGAAGTACACTGTGTGGAGAGTCCAGTGGATCCCTAGAGGCTTGCAGAGGCAGAAATAGCTAGGTCTAATGCTCCATTTATAGTAGTGTGGGGGAGCAGCGAGGCTTATCAAAGAGTTGCGTTACACTTCTCTGCGAGGAGGTTATGCCTCTCTTGGCCAAGGGAGCAATAGAGAGGGTCCCTGTGCCAGAAGTAGGTCATGGTTGTTATTTCCGCTACTTTCTGGTGCCAAAAAAGGACAAGGGCCTACACCCTATCCTAGATCTCCCGTCCCTGTATCTCTTCCTCAAAAAGGAGAAGTTCAAAATGCTCACTCTACCTCAGGTCCTATCTGCCATAGCCCTAGGAAACTGGATAGTAGTGTTGGACATGCAAGACTCATATTTCCATATTCCCGCGCTGCCTGCCCATAGATGTTACTTGATGTTCACGGTAGGCCACAAGAGTAGGCCAGGCTTTGCTTCATAACGTTTTTCACAGTTGTTACCTCTGGGGCCAAGTTTGTGCTTTTACGGTTGTTTTAACTTGCTACTCTATTTATCTTCCATGAATATCTGAGAATACCATGGTAAAGAAGGAAGTTACTTGTGATTCTTATTTTTGTTAGGGATGGTAAAGCTGTTCTATGAAAGCTAAAGGAACCTGCTGTTAATGCCACACATCCACCCATTCCAATCACAGGAAATATCTCAGTAACCACAAGGAGAGTGTTGATGGGGACAAGACACTGGTTAAGGAGAGGCACAAAATATTTGTTGAGAGCCTTTACAAAGCCATCGCTCAGTACTCTTCGGGGTCGAAGACCGCCAAATTATAATGTATTCAGTAATGATCTTACCCTTCTGTCAGCTTGGGAAAACAATGGTGGAGCCCAAAGATTGTGAGCAAAGGTTAGAAAATATTTTATCCATCATCCACTATGGAACGGTGTTTCAAGGTTCAGCAAACAAATCAGCATAGGCAGATAATCAAGGTAGAGTTCAGGAGAAATAGAAAAGGAACCGAAAAGTAAACATGGAAGCAATTACCAGTGAGTCCAACTTCTGATTAAAGGAATAATATCCAATTACCTATATTCCATAACCTGCTCTTCAGTCCTCTTCTCACTTTAATTGATGCATGAAAACCCCTTAGTGTATATGGTACCAAGAATGGTATATTTTTTACCATACACAATACAACACTGCGTTCCTGTGTTGCCCAACAGTTCTTCACCATGGGTATGCTCTTTAAATTCTGAAAACTCAATCTACTCCCCAGATTTCAATGCTATGACTTTTCAGCTGGGTTAACATCTTATATTTGCACTTCATAAAAGGAACTGTGTATCTCACTCCCTACTTGACAAGATAGGATAGTGTACTTTCAAAGTTCTTGAAAGGACATGGCCTGTATACAATGTTGGTGTGTTACTTTAGGGCACCATTTTTTCCATTTTTTTTTTATAGGGATGTTTTCAGCTAAATTACTTTGTTATGCAACGTGGCTCCATTTCTGCTTACATTGTTCAATTTTGAAAACAGAATTGTGAGAAGTGTGCTGTGAAATCTCACATACATGGCAGTACGTTCTACTTTTTATTAAGAACTAGGGTTGCTAGTAAGTAACCTTTCCATTATCTCTACTTCTAGGATCTGACAAGTGCTAGTTCTCAACTTGAAATCCTGCTTTTTAGGCATTTCTCTGAATACTTGATTCAGAATAACAAAAATCACCTGTGGGTGGTTTATGTGCTTTAGAAATATGGTTCAACTTAACAAACCAAAGTGGTAAGATCCCAAAAGTCTCAAAACACCTAAAAAAAAAACTAAAACAAAAACAGCAGTGTGCTGATACTTGTACATAACAAATAAAGGGGACTAAGAGTGAAAACTAGGTTTCTGATAAAGAGGCAAATATTCTTGCACCCGCATTTGAGAGGGTCATAATTTTCCATAATATAACAAGAATTGTAACTAGCCTTGCTGTGACAGTGGCGTTGTGAACTCCCCTGCTCTTGAAGCTTAAGCCGGGGTGGTGTTGACACTTATTTACAAGCCTGTTCTGACTGCAGCTCTGCAGGCAAAAAGGTCTTTAATGAAACCCCATCATAGAGGTCAGGGATGCAAAGCGAATTATAGTAAAGCCAGAACTGAAATAATAATGAGAAAAAAAGAGAGTAAGTAAGAGGGCTGGAAAGAAGAGTGAAAGGAAGGATATTCGAACAGAAGAAAGGAACTGTCAAAAAAGAATAGTCAAACTGATTAATGGATGGATGCGAGGATAAAACTATTTGCTTGGGTATTTGAAAAAGAATGGCTGGAATGATGAAATGCTGACCGGATCAGTGGATTGATGGATGGAAGTATGGATGAAAGGGTGAAAGAACGGATGGGTGAAGTGGTAAAAGGAAGGTGAAATGAAGGATGAGAGAATGGATTTATGGAAGGGAAAATGGTGGATGAATGGCTGGAATTGTAATGATTGGAAGGTGGATATACAGAATGGTAAGGAAAGGATGGCTGGATAGGTTGATAAATGCATGAAAGGCTTAAAGCATGGAAAGATGGATGAAATGTGGATTGGAGGAACCTTGTCTCACGAGGGTAGGGCTTACTTGCTTCACCACTCTATAGCATTCAGGATATGGAGGGGCATGGTGGGGGGGGTGGGGGGGGTGGGGGGGAGGATGTTCTGGCTTCTCTTTTGTGTGACAACCTATAACAATTGAAGCCTTGAGATTAGGTCTACTGTAAGGATGCCTCGTGTCGTGAAGGTCTAAAGGATTCTTGCTAATGCTGGATCTCAAGTTAATAAGGGGTGTGTTTAAAATAAGACTCTGTACCACTCTCCAGACTGAAACTGAATAATACAGGTGTCAGTTGGCAACAGAAAACTAAATATGCATTTGAGTCTCTATGTACAGCCTTGCCAAAAACGTGTATCCCCCTACCTTACAGCCTGAAATTTCCTGTCTTGGGGTGGTCCTAATCAATAAAATGTATTGTGCATTGTAAACACAGGGTTTCTAGTAAAGGGGTTCTCTGATTGTCCACTCACAATAATTAAGCATGAAGTTGGCTCCAAGATATTGGAGTTTAAGGGGATCTTTAAACTATTTAACAAAAAGTCTACCTTGCATGTTTTTTTCAGTCGAAGAAACTAGTAGTAGGTCTTGAAACCATAATATTGCTTCTGATTTGCAGAGGCAGACTTGGTGGGTTATGGTGCTCTGTAATGCCTTGGTCACTGTTTGCTAATGGATTATGATGCTCTATAAAAGCCATACAAACACCTTTGTTGATCATCACTAAGCTCTTAACTTCCTTTGTTCTGCCTTCATTTAGCACTTGTACAATGTGGAATCAGAGATTGAAGAAACAGACTATGACTCCATAGAAGGCAGTTCCAGTGGGGCGTCCTCTGAATGGGAAGATGAGAGCGACAGCTGGGAAACAGACTATGGGTTGACTGAGGATGACCATACAAAAGATGAAACTGCATTTGATGAGGAGAAAAAAACAGAAGAGGATCAGGGAGCTACAGCAGCTTCTAGTTCAGCAGCTGAGAAAGCAGGCGACATCCCCAAAAGCTTCAGGGAGCTAAAAGAGGCAATCAAAATCTTGGAGAGCCTAAAAAATATGACAGTTGAGCAATTGCTCACTGGGTCTCCCACCTCTCCAACTCTGGAACCTGAGAAGCCTACTAAGGAGAAGAAATTCCTGGATGACATTAAGAAATTACAGGAGACACTAAAGAAGACCATGGACAACGTGGCAATCGTAGAAGAGCAGAAGATGGAGGTTGTATCTGAAGTTGAGAAGAAAGAGGAAAGAGCAGAGATGCAAATGCCTGCAAGATCTGAGTGGCCCAGTGACACACCTGTATTGTGCCAGCGGAGCGGGGGCAAACCAGGTGTTACTTTTACCAGTGCAAAGGGTGAAGTGTTCTCGGTACTTGAGAGTGCACCAGGTATGTTGTTCGTGATTTTGGGCTTGTTTCCCCTGTCTCTTACAGTGCAACATTATTTAAGATCTAGTTTGATGTCTTTGTGAGTCAGATTGAACTCTACAGCTATGCACATCTATCAGTATGGAACATACTCCACTAGGAACTCTCTTGGTGTTGACCTTGTAGGAAGCTGGCTCTGCAGTTACTATACCAAAGTAAGATACAGGGTGAAGAGTCCAGTGGATCTCCAGAGTCTGAAGTAGATAGCTCTCTTTTGTGGTAGTGTGTTCGAGCAGTTAGGCTTATCAGAAGGTAGTGCTAAAAATTTGTTGTACACACACTGTCAAGAAATTAGGCACACTCAATGACTAACTCCAGTCCAGTGTTTCATGTATCAAAAATTATACTTTGCTACTTTATTTCTAGAACCAAAGGGATCTTTGCTGCAGGTAAGTACAGTTTCAAGAATGTATCACTTGCAAGTATCAAATGCACTTTGTTTGAAATTCACAGATAAAACAGTTTTCTAGTGAGCAATACTTTTCAGTGGGTCCCGGGCTCACTGCGCCACAGGATTCAAGCTAGCCTGGCTGATGAGGGGTGAAACCCCGAAACCGGTCCCAGGATGCTTGTTTCCGGTCCAGGGAGAACCTGGCCTGGCAGTTCGGGCTGGACTGTTCCCATGAGGAACAGGGTCAAGACTGATTTGCATATGGCTGGGTTCAAACTGGGGTGGCATGGTGAGCAAAATAATGGATGGATTAAACCCAGATCTGTGACTGGGGGTGAATGTTTGATTGGTTCCGCATTCCGTCCATCCAGTTACGCTATCCCACAGCGTTTGTGTTTTGCGGGGCCTGATTTTGGGGGGGGGGGGGGGGAGGCTGCAGAAATGCCCACTAGACATTAGGGATTTTGTTTTTATGTTTGTGTGTTTATGCATAAGGGGAGCGGCCCCTTTGGCTAGGGCTGCTCCCCAAGAAGGGCATTTATTTATTTATTTTTTAAGGCGGGGGTTGTCCGAAGCCACTAGAGGCCAGGGATTTTTTTTTTTTTTTTTTTAAGTGGGGAACGACCCCTTAGGCGGCGGTCGCTCCCCAACCCCTTAGGTAAGGGTCGCTCACCATGGGCAGATCGGACTATTTTTGTAAGACCCATCTGCCCACCAGAGACCAGGGAAGATTTTTTTTTTTTTCTTCAAAAAAAGAGGGTGAGGTTATGTCCATAGCCCCACCCCGTATATGGGGCAGTGGCTACGAACCAGCATGGGCATGGTGATTCCCTCACCCCAACTGAAGGGGGTAACAGTCTTTCATCTCTCCCTCCGCACACTGAAACAACTTATCCCACGTCAAGCAAGAGGTTATTTGATTATTTTGGGTTTCAATTTTACATTTGGGTCATGAGAGCTTGTCTAACTCTAAAAATCGTCCCACTTGCAATGGTGAGGGCTGCACTTTTTGGACTTTGGGATGCTGCCATGTAGAAAAATCTACGAGAACTAGACGCATCTGAAAACTAAATATCTGGGTGAGCCCAGGGTAGTGTGTTTCACATGCACCCCACACTATTTTGTTATCCACAAAGCCCTGCAAACCTCCGACTTTCCTGGAAATTACAAATTTTTCCCACATTTTTGTGATGGAACCTTCCAGAATCTGCAGGAATCCACAAAATTCCTACCACTCAGCATTGTCGCATCTATACAGATAACAATTCTACCCCACTTGTCAACCCAAAAAATGTTTTTTTTTAAACTGCCCTTTTGGACCCCCTTTGGTTTCCCCTCATTTTCGAAATTTTTGGCTCATCCCTGTCACAGGCACTTGGCCCCCCTACACAAGTGAGGTATCATTTTTACCAGAAGACTGAGGGGAACGTTGGGTGGTAGGAAATTTGTGCCAGTGCGGTGATCCCACACAGAAATGTCGTTTTTTTTTCTTTCTTTTTTTTTTTTTTTAAAGCTAAATCTTTGGTTTGTGGAGGATTGTGGGTAAGAAAACATTGGGGGATCCATGCAAGTCACACCTCACTGGACTCCCTCGAGTGTCTAGTCTTCAGAAATGTTTGGGTTTGATAGGATTTCCTAGATGGCTGCTGAGACAAAGGTGCACCCCCCCCCCCCCAAAAAAAAAGAAAAAAAATCAGCTAGTTTTGTATTTGATCATTTTGATGTGTCCACATAGTGTTTTGGGGCATTTCCTGCTGCGGGCACTAGGCCTACCCACACAAGTGAGGTACCATTTTTTTATCAGGAGACTTGGGGGAACGCTGGGTGGAAGGAAATGTGTGGCTCCTCTCAGATTCCAGAGCTTTCTGTCACTGAAATGTGAGGAAAAAGTGATTTTATTTTTTTGCCAAATTTCCAAAAAACACATCAGATTTCAATGTAAAAATGTGATGAGCCCATGTTGCCTTTCCTCTCGTGGGCATTAGGCTTACTCACGCAAGTAAGGTACCATTTTTATCGGGAGACTTTGTGGAACACAGAATAAAAGAACAAGTGTTTTTGCCCCTTGTCTCTCTACAGTTTTTTTCTTCCTAATGTAAAACTGTGTGTAAAAAAGACATCTATTTGAGAAATGCCCTGTAATCCCCATGCTAGGATGGGGACCCTGGAATTCAGAGATGTGCAAATAACTACTGCTTCTCAACACCTTATCTTGTGCCCATTTTGGAAATACAAAGGTTTCCTTGATACCTATTTTTCACTCATTTATATTTCACCAAATGAATTGCTGTATAACCCGGTATAAGATGAAAACACATTGCAAGGTGCAGCTCCTTTATTGTCCTTTTTGAAGCTACAAGCCCTATATATCCCCTCAACCAGAAGAGTCCAGCAGATGTAATGGTTTATTGCTATCAAAAATCTGCCATAGCTGGAACAAATTATATTATACAAGAAAACCTGGACATTTATATTTTTATTATTTTTTACACCTCAATTTCTATTTTTTTAATTTTTTTTAGCTGTTACTTTCTGTAGGAAAACCTTGAAGGGTCTACACAAATGACCCCTTGCTGAATTCAGAATTTTGTCTGCTTTTCAGACATGTTTAGCTGTCCGGGATCCAGCATTGGTTTCAAATCCATTTCTGGTGCTAACTGGAAGGAGGCTGAAAGCAAAACAAAAATAGTTAACATTTTTATGTCCCAGTAAAATGCCAAAATTGTGTTTAAAAAATGTGTTATTCTGATTCAAGTCTGCCTGTTTCTGAAAGCTGTGAAGATGGTGATTTTTTGCACCTCAAACCATTTGTTGATGTCATTTTCAGGGCAAAAAGACACAAGCTTTCTTCTGCAGCCCTTTTTTCCCATTTGTTTTTAAAAATGAAAATTTTGCTGTATTTTAGTTAATTTCTTGGTCTCATCCAAGGGAATCCACAAACTCAGAGTACCTCTAGAATCTCTAGGATGTTGGAAAAAAGGACACAAATTTGGCACGGGTAACTTGGGTGTGCAAAAAGTTATGAGGGCTTAAGCTCAAACTGCCCCAAATAGCCAAAAAAAGGCCTGACACCTGAGGGTGAAAAGGCCTGGCATCAAAGGGGTTAATAGACGGACACAGCAAAGGCCATTGGTTTCCTTCAGCATCAGCAACAGAAGATTGGATTTTGCAGACAGCACCACCTCCAAAGGCAGACCCTAGTCCTGGAAAGCAACTATACCAGCAGAAGCCCTTTCAGAATGGACAATGGGAAGAAAGCACCTACAATACTTGAGGAAATTTTTTGTGTTAATAATAGAAGCAAGCTTAGAGGTGCTGAAGGCTGAGGCACTTCTGCCATAAGTAGTGACCATCAGGCGCGGCCTGTCCTTTAGGGTGGAGGGGCAACATCCCCCCACCTTTTGCCCCTCATAAAGAGCATCTGTCAGGCTGGACAAAGGTCAGCCTGACAGACACTCTTCATGTTCTGGTCAGGCAGCCAGGAGCCGGCATGCGTGATTTGCGCAGACTCCTGGCTGCCTGAGCTGAACGTTGCTGGGCTGAAGAGGTCACAGCTCCTATGGGTGTGACCTCCTTGGCTCAGCAAAGGTGCCCCAAGGCACTCCCCCAGGTGACGAGGAAAGCGTCACCCATTGACTTCGACCTGGGTGCTTCAGGTTTAAGCCCTGAAGTGCCCAGGGCGAGTGTCAATCAGTGACACCTTGTCACAGAGTGGGGTGGGGCCAGACGTCTCACTGACCCACCCGTGACGAAGTTGGGACTGCTTCCTTGTCAGCCAATGAGGGAAGGCAGAAGTCCCAACCCTCCTGGAACCTCTGAGACTGAAGGTAAGTGTGTGTGTGTGTGTGTGTGTGTGTGTGTGTGTGTGTGTGTGTGTGTGATCTTTTTATATGAATTTTTGGTGCATGCTTGCATGTTTGAATGTTGAGTTGTTAATGGATGTGCGTGTGTGTGAAATAATGAGTGCGAGTGTGCTTCCACCCCCCTCCTCCTAAAACTGCCGGCCGCCACTGGTGACAATCTACTTATTCCCTCTGACCACCAAACTCTTCTCCGAGGAAGACTCTTGGTACACCACCTTCAATGTGAAGACATAACCTTTTATCGATCTATGCTATGCAACTTCGCACAACAGTATTTCCTGGAATTCCACACCACGCGCCAAATCATGCACCATGCCAATATAAAATCAACAAGGATCATCGCAAGCTTTTAGTAAAAGATAGCAAAAAATTACTTCTAGTGGCCCAAAAGGGACAGGGAGCGTACTTTCTGCACTTTCTCATTTCCAGAGAGGCCAAAACTGATAATGGTCTAACACCAATATGATCATTCAGTACATTATGTTCAATGACGTGTGGCTGTAGATATACATGCTCTGCATACTCCTGCCATCTAGTGTTCGGTCCGGAGTGTTACAAGTTGTTATTCTTCGAAGAAACATTTTTCAGAGTCACAGGATCAAGTGACTCCTCCTTTTCAGCGATGGTGCGCATGGGCATTGTTAGATTGTTTTCCTTCTACCATCAGGTTTGGACGGGTCTTCACTCCATCTTTCGACTTGCTCCGAAACCTTTCTTTCAGTCTTCTCTTTTTCGACCGTATTGTTTCTCAATCGCATGTTCCTATCTTCGAATTTGTCTCCACTCGCTGGTCTGGGCACCGACCGCGTGCCCTCAAAGGTGTCCTCGACCCGTTCGGACCTACCTCGCCACGTGGCACCAACCATTATGCTGAGCTGATGGAACTAAAGCTGTTTCGATTCTGTCCTCTGTCACCCAAAATTCCCCCACACCAACCAACATCTGATGTGTAACTTGTGCCTGTCCCCCCGATCACCAGAAAGCTATTTGCGACACCTGCAAATACTTCCACCTAAAGAAGACCCTTTGAAACTGAAGCGCTCATCAGTTGGAAATGGTGCACAAGACTAAGGATGACATCCAGGACATCTTTGGGGAGGAACACGCCCAGGAGGAGCCGGAACTACAGGAGGCCTTTTCCATCCAGGACTCGGACATGCAGTCTGATATCAAAAGCCACGAGGTAACATCCACGCAACCTCGAAGTACTGTGGCCCCTCCTGCCCACCCTAAGACTGTCAAAAAGCCCCTTGCAGAGGTCACAGGACCTCCACTGCCACCGGGCCATGGCCGGATCCAGAAAACTGTTTTGGCTTCCTGCCCTCCGGTTCGACTTCAAAAATAGCCAAGACCGAAAACTACGTCTTCAGCTTTGATCTCTGGCACCTCAGCCTGAGATATAGTTGCCCTCTTGGTCCAAACTTCGGCTCCCAGTAATTCAGTACCAAGCCGACCAGCTACCACCTCCACTTCGGTGCCGAGCAAATCACACCAACCAAAAACTTTGTTGCCGAAAACCACAGAACAGAGATCATCGGAGCAGAAGGACTCTAGCCAGTCTTCAGCACGCTTTCACCTCTGGAACCCATTTTGGAGACGATGGACACCATCCAGCGCCGCCTCCATATCCAAGACGGTACAGGGTGCATTATTGCTTCCCCCCTGTTCTTTTCAAGAGGAAAGGGTAAGTAAGAGGAAATTGTCCTTCCAAAGGCGTTTGACACTTCTGTACCTCCAAAGAAGGTTACGAAAGGCAAGTCTACCAGCATACCTCACAAGCCTTCTCCACCTGTTCCTCCTCCATCTTCTCCACCTCTTCCACCCCCTGCTTCTCCTCCTCCTCCTCCCTCCATTCCACCACCACCCTCTCCTCTTTCACCTGCCCCACCTACTGCAGGAGGTTACCTCTGGGTCACCTGAATACACTGTTGAAGATTTTGGTGGTACACAGCAGTACCCAGATCCATATGAAATTGAACAACGAATCAGATTTGTGCCCTGCACAACCTTCCCCACCAGAGGATAGTGCATCCTAACATCAGGTATGGCAGCTGTTTTCCACAATGTAGAGTTCCACAGGGACCCCACTGAACAGGACTTCTTATTCAGTACCCTTACATCTACCCATAGAGATATTCGGTTTCTTCCTATGCTCCCTGGCATACTTTCACGCCCACACAATTTTTAAGGAACCCGTACGCTCTAGGGTTATTCCCACTAGGGTAGATTAAAAAAAAAAATGAAGCCTGCTCCCACAGATCTGGTCCACATTAGGTCACAGGTCGCTCCAGACTCTATAGTAACCACCAATGCACGAAAACATGCCAATAGTCAGGCTACAGGGGACCTTCCTCCTCCTGACAAGGAGAGTAAAAAGGTAGATGCTGCCTGCAAAAGAGTGGCTGTAGAGACAGCTAACCATTGGCATATTACCAATTCACAGGCCTTACTAGCCAGGTATGACCGGAATCACTGGGATGAAATGGATAAGCTTCTCCAGTATCTCCCAGATGAGCATCGCAAAAGGGGACAGAAAATTGTTGCTGAGGGGCAATCCATTTCAAATGACTCTATTTGCTATGCCCTAGATGCTGCGAATACAGCTGCACACAGCATTAATACCAATGTATTGATAAGGAGGCATGCATGGCTTCGATGCTCTGGTTTTATGTCAGAGGTCCAGCAAGTGGTGCTCAACATGCCCTTTGATAAGGAGCATCCTTCGGCCCTGAAGTAGATTCCATCCTTGAGAAGCTGAAAAAACAGACACTGACACAGCAAAAGCCATATTGTCCACCACACAAAGGGGCACTTTTTGTCGCTTCTCATTCAGAGGTGGTTGGAGATCCATGACCCCATAGGCGTCTACCTCCCAGACAGCCTTTACCCTCCTATTCTAGGGGTTTCTTTAGGGGGTCCTGCAGAAGTAATAACAAGAGCAGAGGGAAAAGCACTGCTTCCTGAGGCTCTACTTTCACTGCAAAGCAGTGACTACCCCGTCTTCCACCAGAAACCCCTCATTACCACTCCTCCTAATATTCCCCCTCCCTCTCACAAACTATTCCACAAGCACCTCACACGTCTCAAACAAGAGGTTCAGTCCCTTCTTAAAGGGACTATCAAGGCTGTCCCCTCACAACACCAGGTATCAGGAGTGTACTGCCTTTACTTCCTCATTGCCAAAAAGGACGTCTCTCTATGGCCTATTCTGGACCTCAGACCATTTAACTACTACATTCGTTCAGATCACTTTCATATGGTTACTCTTCAAGACATTATTCCACTTCTACAACAAGTTGACTTTATGATGGCCCTAGATCTAAAGGACGCCTGCTTCCATTGCCCCATTCACCCAGCACGTCAAACATATCTAAGATTCTTAGTTGCAGGCAAACATTACCAGTCCAAAGTCTTGCCTTTCGGAGTCACAACTCCTTCCAAGATGAGTTAACCTGCTCCACATACTGGGATTCACAATCAACGTTATCAAATCCAATCACCAACTTAGTCAGATATAACCCTATCTGGGAGCTGTTCTCAATGCAGAGTTGGGGATAGCATACCCCAATCTGACTCGGGTTCCCAGTTTTCAGTCTCTTCTCCCCCAGTTTCAGGAGAATCGTACATACACAGTCAGAAATATGGTACGCCTGTTAGGAATGATGGCTTCCTGCATTGCCATTGTTTCCCATGCCAGACTCCACATGTGTCTCGTGCAGCAGTGTCTGTTTCGTCAGTGGTCTGTCACAGGGTCACCTGGAAGATCTAGTGTTGTTGGACCACCATACTCACTGCAGTGGTGTAACACCACCAACCTCTTGAAAGGGCGGCCTTTTCTGGACCCTGTGCCTCAGGTCATTCTGACCACAGATGCATCACTGATGGGTTGGGGCTCTCACCTTCAAAACCTCGAGTACAGGGCCTTTGGGATCTCAGTCACCAATCCCTACATATCATGTACCATGAACTTCAGGCAGTATTTCTATTCTTGAAAGCATTTCTTCATCACCTGTCTCACAAGGCTGTCTTATTCTGCTTGGACAACATGACAGCCATGTTTTACCTACTGAAACGGGGGAAAGGGGCAGACACAGTAGTCCCAATTGTCCCAACTCTCTCCGACAATATGGAAGTGGGCTCTCCACCCCCACGTTTACCTGGTGGCAGAGTATCTCCCAGGAACGGACAATGGCTTTGCATAACTCCACCCGCACATCCTTCAAAAATGCTCCCTAAAGTGGTGAATTCCTCAGATAGACCTTTTCTCCACAGCAGAAAATGACAAGCTTCACCTCCAAGTACCCACACCATCTATTAAAGAGCAACGCTCCATGGATAAACTGGTCAGGGATGTTTGCTTACACTTTTCCATCTCGCCCTCTCATTCCATTTCTGGTTCGGAGGATCAGGCAGACTTCTCTCACCATGATACTTGTAGCTCCCACTTGGGTGCGTTAGCCATGGTTCACCACACTTCTGGACCCAGCAGAAGCTCTCAAACCGGCAAGACCGTCTCACTCAAAATCAAGGACAGATCAGACATCCAGACCCAAAATCACTTTATCTTGTGATATGGCGCCAGAGGTCATAGTTCAGATACTTAGGCTTGCCTTCAGAATGTATGGGCATTCCCAGGGAAGCTCGTAGACACACAACCAGAGCAATGTATGCTGCAAAATGAAACGTTTTGTGTGCTACTGCCAACCCAAACATATTAGTCTCAATAAAGCTACTGTCCAAGACAGTTTACTTGATCCACTTACAGAAAGCAAATCCAGTTTGCTCTTTCAGAACAGACAACGTACTTCCTTGTTTAGAATTCCAGTCATCAAAGCTTTCATTGAAGGCCTTAAAAGGGTTATTCCACCCAGAGTGCCTCCTGCACCATCCTAGAACCTCAATATTGGGCTTATCAGGCTCAGGGGACCTTTTTGCACAAACCAGAACTTCCCTTCCTTCCTAAAGTGGTTTCTCAATTCCATATGAACCAATCGATTGAGTTGCCAGTCTTCTTTCCGCAGCAGTCTCAGTTACAGAAAGAACTCTCAATACTCTAGATGTCAGTCAGCCAAAATAACTTTATTCGGTCTTAGTAGGGCCATAAAAGTACAAGAAGACATCAGCATATTCATAAAATTTTTAAATCTGTATATAAAACTTTAAAAACAGACATTGTGGATAATAATCAATAAAATAAGCCGTTCAGAAGTTTCATAACCATGCAGGCTTCCAAGTGGTTTCCCATCCTGAAACAAAAATTTAAAAAACGGAAAACAAGGGACTTTGACATAAAAATACGTAACAGTGCCGTCCATAAAACTGACAAAACACAGAGCAATCACAATAATCATATAAAGAGAATACATTAAGCCACAATCTATAATTACTTAAAACATTTACCTTAAACATGCTGAATTAAAAACAGACTCGGGCCTCAGAGCCTTTTACTCCAGTATTGGAACTTTCATAGATTCACATGCTTGAGTCATTCCCCGTCGTCAAGATGAGAGTCCCCGGTGTAATACAAAAGCCATGCTCAATTGCATATAAAGTTCAGAGGCACTAGGCCTCTTAATTTAGTAACATCTTAGTCGTTTTATAAAAAAGCACCAAACTTAACAGACCACCAATCAGCTCACACAACCCTCTAGAACCCTCCTGTGAGAAGCGGATTTCCCTCAGATTTTCCATCACACGTTGTGCTAAGGAGTCTCCTCTGAGCTCTGCTCAGTTTTTTTCTCAGAAATCCTTTCTGAAGAGATTTTGATATTTTTTCTCTTCAGAAATCATCCAAGGTGGGTCAATCGGGCTATCATGTCAGAGACACCTAAAAAAGGGCTTTTTAGAGCATGTGCGCCCTGCATGAAGAAAAGGCTGCATGTGGATGATCAGCATAAGAACTGTGTGTATTGTCCCATCCTAGCCATAAACCTAGAAACTGTAAGGTATGTAGAACCTTTTCTACTACGACTCTTAAGGACAGAGCAGCCCGTCTTCTCATCTGGCTACAAGAATTGAAATCCGGAGACAATACAGTTTCGGATGAGGATCTTGCCTCTTCTTCTGTTTCTGTGTTGAAAACACCTGTCCAATGACAATCTGAATTTTCTTCAGAGGAAAGACCCAGAAAAGCTTTTTAAAAATCTACTGAGGTATCCTCAAAAAATGGTAGCCCTTCAAGTATGAAGACTAACATTTCAGACTTAGTCAAAAAAGAAGCCTGTCTCTGAGCCGTCAACACCACCATTCATGGTAAAGCATGCCGTCAAGAAACCAACTTCTGTGCCGTCGACAGGATCATCGTCTACTATGGTGCCGTTGATGGCTCCGGTCCTGACGATGACTTACACTGTGTCTATTGTGAAATCCGGCTCTTCATCGACGGTATGCTCATCCTCGTCGACGGCACATCCTATATGTTCACCGTCGGGGTTGATGCTTCCATCTACCCCGCCGGCGACGGCCTCGTCGACGCTGTTTCCACTGTCGACGGCCTCGTCGGCACTGCTTCCCCAACGACGGCTTCATGGACAGAGCAACAACAACAGTCCACCGCAGACGACACTCCAACCGTCAACGTTTCCACCGTCGACAACCGATCCGACGACGATACCCCCGTCAATGCCACCACCGTCGGCGGCACGTCTCTCGTCGACAACAAAGAATGCAGTGAAAGTACAGAGACCATGTTCTTTCCCTCTGTTTTCGTCAGCGGACCAGGATGCACACAGGAGGGCGAAGAAGTATCACCTAACGCCCTCAGTCACGTCTCCTAGCAAGGTTTCCAGCCTTCTACCCTCACATCTTGTAGGAAGTTGGCTCTGTATGTACTATTTCAAAGTAAGAAATAGCATGCACAGAGTCCAAGGGTTCCCCTTAGAGGTAAGATAGTGGCAAAAAGATATAATTCTAATGCTCTTATTTTGTGGTAGTGTGGTCGAGCAGTAGGCTTATCAGAGGGTAGTGTTAAGCATTTGTTGTACACACACAGGCAATAAATGGGGAACACACACTCAGACAATTCCAGGCCAGCAGGTTTTTATATAGAAAAATATATGTTCGATGGCATCTGTCGCTGTAGATACGCATGTTTTGCATAGCTCGCCATCTGGTGTTGGGTCGGAGTGTTACAAGTTGTTTTTCTTCGAAGAAGTCTTTCGAGTCACGGGACCGAGTGACTCCTCCTTTTGTCTCCATTGCGCATGGGCGTCGACTCCATCTTCGATTGTTTTTTTTCCGCCATCGGGTTCGGACGTGTTCCTGTCGCTCCGAGTTTCGGAACGGAAAAACAGCTAAATTTCGGAAGATTTTCGTCGGTAATGTTGCGTTTGGGATCGGCGTAGTTAGAATCAACACCGCATCGAAGATCGAAGAGCTCCGGAGCCCTTCGGGGTAGTTTTCGATCCCCTGTCGGGGCCTGCTCGGCCCGACCGCGTGTAGAAGAACGCCGATGGAACGGACCCCGTTCCGTTTCTGTCCCAAATGCCACAACAAATACCCCTATACAGACCAACACTTGGTCTGTAACCTGTGCCTGTCACCTGAGCACAGTGAAGACACTTGCGAGGCCTGTCGTGCGTTCCGGTCCCGAAAAACACTCTGAGACCGTCGAGCCAGAAGACTTCAAATGGCGTCCACGCCGACAGCCCACCGAGAGTTCGAGATACAAGAAGAGGAAGAAACCTTTTCGATACACGAATCGGACTCCGAGGAATTCGACGATCCACGAACCGTGAGTAAGACGTCGAAAACCACTCATAAGAAGATTGTCAAGGCCCAGGGGACGCCACTGCCACCAGGCCATGGCTCCACCCATAAATTCGGTGACCGACCGTCGGCACCGAAAAAGGCCCAAACAGTGCCGAGACCGTCCGACTCCGGTCGAGACACCGGCACGCAGCCTTCTCGGGACCGAGAAAGTGCTGGAGACATACATCGACACCGAGATAGCGGTGTAGACACGGCTCGACGCCGAGACAGCGGCACCGACGAAGATAGACGCCGAGATGTTTCGACTCCGAAAAAGAAAAAAGTCACCTCGGAGCCGAAAAAAGATGCAGACAGGGTTTCGGTGCCAAAACAACCTGCAACCGACCCAGTTTCAGGCTCTTATACAGAAGAGCAATCAATGACCTCCCAAATGCGAAAGCATAGGTTTGAGGAAGACCTGCAATCCACCGATGTAGACCATACGCAGAAACTTATTTTTATACAGCAGGGGACAGGAAAGATAAGCACCCTTCCCCCTATTAGGAGAAAGAGAAGACTGGAATTTCAAACTGACCAAACACCACAAACAAAAATGGTGAAAAGTTACTCCGCCACCCTCTCCTCCACCTATAATTCACGTCTCACCAGCACAAACTCCATCACATTCCCCGGCTCACACCACCATGAGCCAAGGTGACCAGGATCAGGACGCATGGGACTTGTACGACGCCCCTGTGTCAGATAACAGTCCGGAGGCATACCCTACAAAGCCATCACCACCAGAAGACAGTACTGCATATTCTCAGGTGGTGGCTAGAGCAGCACAATTCCACAATGTAAGCCTCCACTCAGAACAAGTCGAGGATGACTTTCTATTCAACACCCTCTCCGCCACCCACAGCTCCTACCAAAGCCTGCCTATGCTCCCTGGTATGCTTCGGCACGCAAAAGACATCTTTAAGGAGCCGGTCAAAAATAGGGCAATCACACCAAGGGTAGAAAAAAAGGATAAAGCGCCTCCTACAGACCCTATTTTCATCACTACACAGCTGCCACCAGATTCTGTCGTTGTAGGAGCAGCTAGGAAAAGGGCCAACTCCCACACATCTGGGGATGCACCACCCCCAGATAAGGAAAGCCGCAAGTTCGATGCAGCTGGAAAGAGAGTCGCAGCACAAGCTGCAAACCAGTGGCGCATCGCTAACTCTCAGGCACTACTTGCGCGCTATGACAGAGCCCATTGGGATGAGATGCAACATCTCATTGAACATCTACCCAAAGACCTACAAAAGAGGGCAAAGCAAGTGGTTGAGGAAGGACAGAACATTTCAAACAACCAGATACGCTCCTCCATGGATGCAGCAGACACAGCTGCAAGAACAATAAATACATCTGTGACCATCAGAAGGCATGCATGGCTACGAACGTCTGGGTTTAAACCAGAGATTCAGCAGGCAGTTCTCAATATGCCATTCAACGAAAAAGAACTGTTCGGTCCAGAAGTGGACACGGCGATTGAGAAACTTAAAAAAGACACGGACACTGCTAAAGCCATGGGCGCACTCTACTCCCCGCAGAGCAGAGGAAATTACAGCACCTTCCGCAAAACACCCTTTAGAGGGGGGTTTCGGGGTCAGGCCACACAAGCCAGTACCTCACAGGCAACAACATCCAGTTACCAGGGACAGTACAGGGGAGGCTTTCGTGGCCAATCTAGAGGAGGGCAATTCCCTAGGAATAGGGGAAAATTTCAAAGCCCCAAAACCCCTACAACTAAGCAGTGACTCACATGTCACTCAACCCCTCCACACAACACCAGTGGGGGGAAGAATAGGTCATTATTACAAAGCATGGGAGGAAATCACTACAGACACTTGGGTTCTAGCAATTATCCAAAATGGTTATTGCATAGAATTTCTACAATTCCCTCCAAACATACCACCGAGAGCACAAAATTTATCAAAACATCATTCCGAGCTCCTGGAGATAGAAGTTCAAGCACTATTGCAAAAGAATGCAATCGAGTTAGTACCAAACACACAAATAAACACAGGAGTTTATTCACTGTACTTCTTAATACCAAAGAAGGACAAAACGCTAAGACCAATCCTAGACCTAAGAATACTAAACACATACATCAAATCAGACCACTTTCACATGGTCACACTACAAGAAGTGTTACCATTGCTGAAACTACATGACAACATTAGACCTCAAAGACGCGTATTTCCATATACCAATACATCCATCGCACAGGAAATACCTAAGGTTTGTATTCAAAGGAATACACTACCAATTCAAGGTACTGCCTTTCGGTTTAACAACCGCACCAAGAGTCTTTACCAAATGTCTAGCAGTAGTCGCTGCACACATCAGAAGGCAGCAAATACATGTATTCCCGTATCTAGACGACTGGCTAATCAAGACCCATTCGTTAATAACGTGCTCACACCACACAAATCAAATCATACAAACCCTCTACAAACTAGGGTTCACAGTCAACTTCGCAAAATCCAACATTCTGCCATGCAAGGTACAACAATACCTAGGAGCCATAATAAACACAACAATAGGAGTAGCCACTCCAAGTCCACAAAGAATTCAAAATTTCAACAACATCATACAACGCATGTATCCAACACAAAGAATACAAGCAAAGATGATATTACAACTCCTAGGCATGATGTCTTCATGCATAGCCATTGTCCCAAACGCAAGACTGCACATGAGGCCCTTACAACAGTGCCTAGCATCACAGTGGTCACAAGCACAGGGTCACCTTATAGATCTGGTGTTAATAGACCGCCAAACTTACCTCTCGCTTCTATGGTGGAACAATATAAATTTAAACAAAGGGCGGCCTTTCCAAGACCCAGTGCCACAATACGTAATAACAGATGCTTCCATGACAGGGTGGGGAGCACACCTCGATCAACACAGCATACAAGGACAATGGAACGTACATCAAACAAAACTGCATATAAATCACCTAGAACTGCTAGCAGTTTTTCAAGCACTAAAGGCTTTTCAACCAATAATAGTTCACAAATACATTCTCGTCAAAACAGACAACATGACAACAATGTATTATCTAAACAAACAAGGGGGAACGCACTCAACGCAATTGAGCCTGCTGGCACAAAAGATATGGCGCTGGGCAATTCACAACAAAATTCGCCTAATAGCACAATTTATCCCAGGGATTCAGAATCAACTCGCAGACAATCTCTCTCGAGATCACCAACAGGTCCACGAATGGGAAATTCACCCCCAAATTCTGAACACTTCACGCTCTGGGGAACACCTCAAATAGACTTGTTTGCGACAAAAGAGAACGCAAAATGCCAAAACTTCGCATCCAGATACCCACACAGGCAGTCCCACGGCAATGCCCTATGGATGAACTGGTCAGGGATATTTGCCTACGCTTTTCCTCCTCTCCCTCTCCTTCCTTATCTGGTAAACAAACTCAGTCAAAACAAACTCAAACTCATATTAATAGCACCAACTTGGGCAAGGCAACCCTGGTACACAACGCTGCTAGACCTATCAGTAGTACCCCACATCAAACTGCCCAACAGGCCGGATCTGTTAACACAACACAACCAAAAGATTAGACACCCAGATCCAGCATTGCTGAATCTAGCAATCTGCCTCCTGAAATCCTAGAATTCGGACACTTACAACTTACCCAAGAATGTATGGAAGTCATAAAGCAAGCCAGAAGGCCATCCACCAGGCACTGCTATGCCAGTAAATGGAAGAGGTTTGTTTGCTACTGCCATATTAATCAAATCCAACCATTACACGCAACCCCAAAACATGTAGTGGGTTACTTGCTTCACTTACAAAAATCTAACCTAGCTTTCTCTTCCATTAAAATACACCTTGCAGCAATATCTGCATACCTGCAGCCTACCTATTCAACTTCCCTATATAGGATACCAGTCATTAAAGCATTCATGGAGGGCCTTAAAAGAATTTTTCCACCAAGAACACCACCTGTTCCTTCATGGAACCTAAATGTTGTCTTAACTAGACTTATGGGTCCACCTTTTGAACCCATGCACTCCTGCGAAATACAGTTCCTAACATGGAAGGTTGCATTTCTCATCGCCATTACCTCTCTAAGAAGAGTAAGCGAGATTCAGGCGTTTACAATACAAGAACCTTTTATACAACTACACAAAAATAAGGTCGTCCTAAGGACTAATCCTAAATTTCTACCAAAAGTTATTTCACCGTTCCATCTAAATCAAACAGTGGAACTTCCAGTGTTCTTCCCACAGCCAGATTCCGTAGCTGAGAGGGCACTACATACTTTAGATGTCAAAAGAGCATTAATGTATTACATTGACAGAACAAAGAGCATCAGGAAAACTAAACAGCTATTTATTGCATTCCAAAAACCTCATGCAGGAAACCCAATATCAAAACAAGGTATAGCCAGATGGATAGTTAAATGCATCCAAATCTGCTACCTTAAAGCTAAACGACAACTGCCCATTACACCAAGGGCACACTCAACCAGAAAGAAAGGTGCTACCATGGCCTTTCTAGGAAACATCCCAATGCAAGAAATATGTAAGGCAGCCACATGGTCTACGCCTCACACATTCACCAAGCACTACTGTGTAGACGTGTTATCCGCACAACAAGCCACAGTAGGTCAAGCCGTATTAAGAACATTGTTTCAGACTACTCCCACTCCTACAGGCTGAGCCACCGCTTTGGGGAGATAACTGCTTACTAGTCTATGCAAAACATGCGTATCTACAGCGACAGATGCCATCGAACTGAAAACGTCACTTACCCAGTGTACATCTGTTCGTGGCATCAGTCGCTGTAGATTCGCATGTGCCCACCCGCCTCCCCGGGAGCCTGTAGCAGTTCGGAAGGTACCTTCAACTATTTGTATATATATTATTTTAACCTTAAATAGGTACATACTTAGTCACTCCATTGCATGGCCACTATTAGTACAATACAACTCCTACCTCACCCTCTGCGGGGAAAAACAATAGAAGATGGAGTCGACGCCCATGCGCAATGGAGACAAAAGGAGGAGTCACTCGGTCCCGTGACTCGAAAGACTTCTTCGAAGAAAAACAACTTGTAACACTCCGACCCAACACCAGATGGCGAGCTATGCAAAACATGCAAATCTACAGCGACTGATGCCACGAACAGATGTACACTGGGTAAGTGACATTTTCATTTCTTAGTTTATTTTAAGAACCACAGGTTCAAGATTTACAAACAATACTTTAAATGAAAGGTATTTCACTTAGGAACTTTAGGAACTTTGAATTAGCAAAATAGCATATACAGTTTTCACACAAATGGAATAAGCTATTTTAAAACTGTACACAGTGCAATTTTCAACAGTTCCTGGGGGAGGTAAGTGTTTGTTAGTTTTGCAGGTAAGTAAACCACCTACAGGGTTCAAAGTTGGGTCCAAGGTAGCCCACCGTTGGGGTTCAGGGCAACCCCAGAGTTACGACACTAGCAGCTCAGGGCCGGTCAGGTGCAGAGGTCAAAGTGGTGTCCAAAACGCTTAGGCTTCAATGGAGAAGGGGGGGCCCAGTTCCAGTCTGCCAGCAGGTAAGTACCCGCGTCTTCGGAGGGCAGACCAGGGGGTTTTTGTAGGGCACTGGGGGGGACACAAGTCAGCACAAAAAGTGCACCCTCAGCGGCACAGGGGCGGCCGGGTGCAGTGTGCAAACAGACGTCGGGTTTGCAATGTAATCCAATGGGAGACCAAGGGGTCTCTTCAGCGATGCAGGCAAGGGGGGGGGGGGGGCTCCTCAGGGTAGCCACCACCTGGGCAAGGGAGAGGGCCACCTGGGGGTCGCTCCTGCACAGGAGGTCGTATCCTTCAGGTCCTGGGGGCTGCGGGTGCAGTGTCCTTACCAGGTGTCTGGTCTTTGAAGCAGGTAGTCGCGGTCAGGGGGAGCCTCTGGATTCCTTCTGCAGGCGTCACTGTGTGGGAATCAGGAGGGTGAACTCTGGCTGCTCACGGGTTCGCAGTCGCCGGGGAGTCCTCCCTGTAGTGTTTGATCTCCACAAGTCGAGCTGGGGGTGTCGGGTGCAGAGTGCAAAGTGCAAAGTCTCACGCTTCCGGCGGGAAACGTGTGTTCTTTCAAAGTTGCTTCTTTGTTGCAAAGATGCTTCTTTTTTGGAGCAGAGCCGCTGTCCTCGGGAGTTCTTGGTCCTTTTAGATGCAGGGTAGTCCTCTGAGGCTCCAGAGGTCGCTGGACCCTGTGGAACGCGTCGCTGGAGCAGTTCTTTAGAAGTGGGGGAGACAGGCCGGTAGAGCTGGGGCCAAAGCAGTTGGTGTCTCCGTCTTCTCTGCAGGTTTTTCAGCTCAGCAGTCCTTCTTCGTCTTAGGTTGCAGGAATCTATCTTGCTGTGTTCTGGGAGCCCCTAAATACTCGATTTAGGGGGGTGTTTAGGTCTGGGGGGGTTAGTAGCCAATGGCTACTAGCCCTGAGGGTGGCTACACCCTCTTTGTGCCTCCTCCTTGAGGGCAGGGGGGCACATCCCTAATCCTATTGGGGGAATCCTCCATCTGCAAGGCCTGTCCTGACTGGCCAGTGACTCCTCCTTGTTTTTCTCATTATCTCCTCCGTCCTTGCCATCAAAAGTGGGGCCGTGGCCGGAGGGGGCGGGCATCTCCACTAGCTGGAGTGCCCTGGGGTGCTGTAACAAAGGGGGTGAGCCTTTGAGGCTCACCGCCAGGTGTTAGTTCCTGCAGGGGGAGGTGAGAAGCACCTTCACCCAGTACAGGCTTTGTTACTAGCCACAGAGTGACAAATGCACTCTCCCCATGTGGCCAGCAACATGTCTGGTGTGTGGCAGGCTGCTAAAACTAGTCAGCCCACACTGGTAGTCGGTTAAGGTTTCGGGGGGCATCTCTAAGATGCCCTCTGGGTGTATGATACAATAAAATGTACACTGGCATCAGTGTGCATTTATTGTGCTGAGAAGTTTGATACCAAACTTCACAGTTTTCAGTGTAGCCATTATGGTGCTGTGGAGTTTGTGCATGACAGACTCCCAGACCATATACTCTTATGGCTACCCTGCACTTACAATGTCTAAGGTTTTGCTTAGACACTGAAGGGGCATAGTGCTCATGCACATATGCCCTCACCTATGGTATAGTGCACCCTGCCTTAGGGCTGTAAGGCCTGCTAGAGGGGTGATGTATCTATACCTATAGGCAGTGTGAGGTTGGCATGGCACCCTGAGGGGAGTGCCATGTCGACTTAGTCATTTTATCCCCACCAGCACACACAAGCTGGCAAGCAGTGTGTCTGTGCTGAGTGTGTGGTCCCCAGGGTGGCATAAGATATGCTGCATCCCTTAGAGACCCTCCCTGGCATCAGGGCCCTTGGTACCAGGAGTACCAGTTACAAGGGACTTACCTGGATGCCTGGGTGTGCCAATTGTGGAGACAAAGGTACAGTTTAGGGAAAGAACACTGGTGCTGGGGCCTGGTTAGCAGGCCTCAGCACACCTTCAAATCATAACTTGGCATCAGCAAAGGCAAAAAGTCAGGGGGTAACCATGCCAAGGAGGCATTTCCTTACACATCTCTTAGCTGATGATGACTCGGATGAGGAGGGTACTTTTGGAGTAGCCAGCATCCCTTCCCAGTTAAGGGTAAAATGCCAAGAATACTCGGATGACGATTCTTCATACTATATGCAAAGCTATTATGAGCAGCTGGGGTTAGTAGGTCTTCCCCCTGGGCTTGTTTCAGACTTACAAGCAATGTTGGCGGACTATCAGGAATGTTTTCTAGCAAAGCCTTAGTCTGTTCAACAACCGATACTTACGCCTCAGCCAACAACTCCTCACTTGCAGCAGCCGCATCATACACCTCAGCCAAGAACACAGCACTCTGTTCTTTCCACACCAAGGCATCAGGTCTTCTCTGATGAGGATGCTGAGGAAGGTGAAATACAGCCTGACGATGAGTGGGATGATTACATCATACCGGCACCTGCTTCTCCTAGAGCACCTGTGGTAGAGTCCCCATCTGAAGATATAGGTGGCTTCCATTACCTGCTTGAGCATGCCGCCAAGCGGTTTGATCTTTCAATGCCCTCAACTCAGCATATTGCTTTCTCTATGATTTTATAGAACCCCACAGGAAGATGGCCAGAGCTATACCCAGCATAGACCATGTTTGGAGCCAGGGCCTGAAGATTATGCAGAGTCCGGCAATGGTCCCTCCAGGGCTGCCCAGACTGGATAAAAAATATAAACCCACGGAGGATGCTCCGGCTTGCCTCTCATGCCACCCGAAGCCGGACTCCGTGATTTTGCAAGCCTCCTAACGTTGCTCCAGGAACCCCTCTACGCCATTGACATCACGCCGGATAAAGAAGGGAGACGCTTAGATAACATCGGCAGGTGTTTCTCCTCCATGTCCGCTGTTGTAGTAAGGGCAGCCAATTCCCTTGCTCTACTTGGCAGATATGATCAACAGCTCTGATCAGACATGTCCCAATCATTGGAAGAGCTTTGAGACGCTTCCCAAACAGAAGCTGGAAAAGTTCTCGTAGAGGGCCAGCGATCTTCAGCAGAGATCATTGATTGTGCACTAGATGTAGCAGCAATGGGCTTCAGATTACTCGTGGGTTCAGCTGTGTTTAGGCGTCAAGGTTGGCTCAAAGCCACCTACTTTCGTCCCGAGGTACAGACAAAAAATCTGGATCTTCCATATGACGGGGAAGCACTATTTGGGAAGCACGTCGACGACGCTCTTCAAGCAATTAAATATGATACGGAGACAGCAAAATCCTTAGGCACTCTGCAGTAAAGGAAAATGCCCTTTGTTGGTGCTAGAGGCAGAGGTCAACCTTCCTTTCACGGGGGATACCAGCAATATAGGTATCCATCCTATTCCTTCACGTTCCAGCCTGCTAGGACACAATACCAGCCGAGGCAACCGCCTCCCGCTGCCTATATCAGGCCCAACCATATGAACAAGTCGGGCGACAACATAAGGAATCTGCACATAGACAATGACTGTCTAATGACACATCCTCTACGCTCTCTCCTACAATTTATCACGGAATTTTAAAACATCCTATCCAACGCTGGCAACAAACAACAAAAGCCAAGTGGGTGCTGGATGTCAGATTCGGACACCTGTTGGAATTCACCCAGATTCCCCCTTCAATGCCTCCATCCAAGACCCGACAAAAACACCTTTGTCTGCTCCGCTTGGAGGTAATAACCATGCTGAAGAAAGGGGCTATAGAGTCTGTTCTGCATTCCCAGAGGGCAAAGGGTTTCTACTCCCGCTTCTTTCTCATCCAAAAGAAGTCTCGCCTATGGAGGCCAATTCTGGATTTACGGGAGCTAAACAAGTACCTCAAGAAGCGAACATTTTGGATGGTCACCCTACAAGACGTCCTCCAGGTTCTGAACAGAGCAGACTACATGGCCCCTCTAAACCTTCAGGACGCGTACTTTCACATTTCCATTCATCAGCTCCACACAAAGTACCTGAGGTTTGTGGTCAACGGCAAACACTTCCAGTTCAAGGTCCTTCCCTTTGGCCTACGTTCAGCACCACAAATCTTCACCAAATGTCTAGCGCCAGTGGCAGCCTACCTAAGGAGAAACAAACACCAGGTTTTTCCCTACCTCGACGACTGGCTAGTAAAAGCTCCAGATGTCCAGTCAGCAGAAAACTCAGTCAAGGCGACTCTGCGCCTTTTCAAGGAATTAGGCCTTACACCCAACAAAATAAAATCGTTCATACAGCCATTCACTTGATTAGCCTTCCTAGGGGCTATCTTAGACACTCAGCAGGCCAAAGCCTATCAAGCGCTGGACAGACAAGCAAGGTTAATACAACTGGCAGGGCACTTCCAAAGAAAAGTCTTTCAGTTCAGCAGTACAAGTCCATACTAGGCATGATGTTGTCATGTATATGCCTCATTCCATTCTGCCGCCTGCGAATGCGCCCAGTTCAGGAGGAGCTGGATAGGCAGTGGACACAAGCACGAGGATCCTTCGCGGATACCATCCTCATAACACCACGCAGGGTCCACTCTCTAGATTGGTGGACAATTCCCGAGATCTTTTCAAAGACACTTCTTGGCATGAATTCCACCAATGATTGTAACTCCGGATGCATCTCTCACAGGATGGGGCGCATGCCTGCAGGACTTTCGGGTGAGCGGCAAGTGGTCACCTTCTCATCATCTTTTCCACATAAACCTTCTCGAGCTGAGAGCAGTCTATTATGCCTTGCATGCCTTCCTTCCAAAGATATGAGGGTCAGCAGTGCTTGTCAGGACAGACAATACCACCACGATGCACTACCTGAACAAGTAGGGAGGAACACATTCTCACATACTCTCTCGTGAAGCGCAAACCATCTGGAAATGGTGCATTCACCACTCAGTCCACATAACAGCGGACCATGTCCCAAGCCTACAGAATACCATTGCTGATTCGCTAAGCAGGTTGGCGACATCCTCCCACGAGTGGGAATTAGACTAGAGGACACTAGATCAAATCTTTGACCAGTGGGGAAAACCGAATCTGGACCTATTTGCATCCTCCCATAATGCCATATGCCGACATTATGCAAGCTGGCATCACCAACAAGGATCATGGGGGGGTGCATTTTCGATTGCATGGCCAGGGATCTTTGGGTACGCTTTTTCTCAGATCCCTCTCCTCTCAAGGGTGTTAGGGAAGATGAAGTCTGAACCCTGCCAGATTATCCTAATAGCTCCAGCTTGGCCGCGTACACTGTACACGGAGTTGCTTCTCCTGTCTGTTTGTCCCCCCGTCAGACTCAAACCAATTCCGGAACTGCTTACGATCAACCGGGGGCAAGTGAGGCACCTGGATCCCAAGTCTGAGTTTATGCGCATGGCTCCTGATACAACTAATTCGGCCATCTAGATCTAACGACTGAGTGCAGGAAGTGCTAGCTAATGCACGTGCAGCTAGCACCAACAAATCTTACCGCCTAAAGTGGAAACGATTTTCTGTGGTGTGAAACCCAAAAAATGCACCCTCTCTCCTCCGCACCAGAGGCGTTGTTGCCATATTTCTTACAACTGGCATGTTCCGGACTGGCCCATTTCTCAATTAGAGTCCATTTGGCGGCCATCTCCAGATACAGAAGAGTACCAATCAAGCCGTCCTTATGCTCTCTGATTAGTCAAACAATTTGTGAAGGGTTTCTTCAGATGTTTTCCTCCAGTAAAGCCTCCACCTCCGCAATGGCAACTTAACATAGTCCTTGGCCAGCTTATGAAGGAGCCTTTTGAGCCTATCCACAGGGCGGACATCAGGTACCTCACTTGGAAGGTGGCTCTCCTTCTCACCCTTATTTTGGCATGCAGAGTTAGTGAAATTCAAGCTTTCACTATAAAAGAACCTTTTTTGCAGTTCAAACAAGATAGTCATCCTACGCACCAACCCCAAGTTCATTCTTAAAGTGACTTCGGAATTACTTATCAACGAGTCAATGGTGCTCAAATCTTTCTTCCGAACCCACAAACTGCTGCAGAAAGGACTCTCCATTCACTTAATCTTAAAATGTGCATAAAATTCTATCTGGACAGAACAAAGTCGTTCAGACAGTCCACTCAGTTATTTGTAGCTTTCAGTGCTGCTAGAAAAGGTCACTCTGTAACGAAAGACTATAACCAGATGGATTAAAGACGCAATCCTATTCTGCCATCAGAAAACAGGTAGACCATTGCAAACAAGTGTGAGAGCGCATTCTACCAGAGCTATATCTGTATCCTGTGCGCTGTTTGCTGGTGTATCAATTAAAGACATCTATCAAGCTTCGACATGGAGGACAACTCACACTTCCACGCACCATTACTTCTTGGACACGGAGTCACTTTGGGATGCAGCCACTGGGCAAGCGGTCCTTCGAAACCTTTTTCAATGAAGGTGACCTAAATAATTATTTCCCTCCATCCGGTTGTTTTCTGTTATCTCACATTTTCTTTAAAATAATGCTGTAGATCGTAGAAAGAAGTGTATGGACATATTGTCATGCCAGTTCACATTTCAGAGTGCTGTGCTGCTATCTGTAGGTCGAAAATGTGTTATCTACTTCTTACTATTCTGATTCAAGCATGTGAATCCATGAAAGTTCCAATACTAGAGTAAGAAACAAGTTACTTACCTGTAACTATAGTTCTCCAGTATTGGAAACTTTCATAGATTCAAATGGGACCCTCCCTTCCTCCCCTGAGGAGCTCGCCTTCATTTTCCTCCCCTGAGGAGCTCACCTTCATTTTCCTCAGTCCTAGATGTATTATTGCACTTGTGCTTGGAAAATCTGAGGGAAATCAGCTCCTCACAGGAGGGTTCTAGAGGGTGGTGTGAGCTGATTGGTTGTCTGTTAAGTTTGGTCCTTTTTTATAAAACAACTATGTTGCTAAATTAAGAGGCCTATTCCCTCTGAGCTTTATATGCAATTGAGCATGGCTTTTGTATTACACCGGGGACTCCCATCTCGACGAAGGGGAATGATTCAAGCATGTGTTTCTAAGAAAGTTTCCAATACTGGATAACTACATTTACAGATAAGTAACTTGTTTCATAACTTCTGTGATTTTAAGGTGGCGCTAATATAATTTACACCATCATGGTAAACTTCCAGTGCAGCAGCAGATTGCAATTACCTCAGACCATGTATTTGTCATTTAAAGTGCACATGTTTCAAAATGGGCCGGAGAAAATAACCTTGAAATACAGAATTCAATTTACAAAAGAGCATAAAGTGCATCGTAGATTGAATTGAAACACGATCACAGGGACATCGAATGTAGATAGTTTCTCTTGAACCAGCCACTGGAAAGACAATCAAATATTGAATTAAGTTAAGCTTTAGCCTTGTCCAATAAAACCTATGCTGGGGATTAGATAACCATATCAGATACGTATTTGCCCCTGAATTATTATCGAGCTGCATGAAATGTAGCACTGAACCCATTTTAAGGGCCCTTTCTTCAGTATAAGACCAATAATACCTTTTAACACATTCTTTAAGATTGGGCGGATCATGTCAGGAAAATCAAAAAGTGCATTTAGATGGAGATTATAAAAAAGGCTTTTGAAATATGCCAGCCATGGGATGGTATGCCAGTTATCCAGCTTTTGGCAGTCTGCTAATACTAAACAACAAATATTAGCCTTTGGGGTGGCCCATATTTTTATCCATAGGAACAAAGGAGCCATAGCCACAAAATCCTCAAAGTCCATACTGAATTCTAGATGAAGAGTAAAACTTGCAATGCTTTCTGGTAACGCTAGCAAGCGGCAGAAAAATTTGTTCTCAACAGCTTGCACTCAGCCTGTGATACGCAGCGCCACGCCCGGGACCAAGTGAGAAATATTTACTTCTGTACACCTGAACTAATTCCCCAAAAGGTTTGCAACCAAGCCAGTTAGCAAATCTAAATAGGGCACCGATGCTGCCCCCATTTTAAGAATTCATTGGGTGATCTGCCTCTCCCAAGACCCACAGGCATCAAACAGAATACCCAAGTAACAAATTATTATTATTATTATTTTGGTCCCTCCTATAGCGAAAGCCTTAGTTTTAGTTGCTTTAGGGCTGCTGGTCATAACAAACGATTTCTGAAAATTGATCTTAAGTTTTAATGTAGACATAGTCATAAAACCCATTCAACAGTTTTTGGAGGCCATTGACAGTTAATGCCAAAAGAACGGCATCATCTGCATAAAGAAGAACTGGGATGGCCTGTGTACCAACTCCGAGGCTATCTGGACTATATGATTCTAAAAAGCGACCTAAGAAATTAATATATAATAAACATTTTAAAAGGAGCTAACATACAGCCCTGTCTCACTCCTCTGGATACCCCAATTAATTCCGTACAATCACCAGAAAGAGTGTAGCTCACCTTAGTGGTTGTGCCAATATGTAGGCATTGCACTAATTCCATGAGAAAACGATCAATCCCTGCCTGATACATTAAATGCCATAAAGTTTTCCAATTCACTAAGTCAAAAGCACAGGAGAGGTCCATAAATGCCATATGAAGCGCACCTCTTCTGGCTTTGATGTACTGCCCCAAGATGAGGGTCAAATTTAACACCTCCACTGTCCCCAAATGTGATCTAAAACCATATGGTAATGGTGAGAAGAAGGCAGAGCATTCGGCCCAAGTCTCTAGTTTATCTAAAATAACCCATTCAAGAATCTTCACTGTGGAATCTAATAAGGAGATTGAACGATAACATGTAGGCAGGCTTCAATCACCCTTTTTTTTTCTTCTTTTTTCTTTTATTTAAATGGGGATTATAATAGCTTCTTTCCAGGAGTCCTTCAGGTTGCCTTTAACAGCTGCTCTGAGGACATTAGTTAGTAGTGGGGCACAAAAGTAAATATTATGTTTATATAAATCAGTTGGGAACCCACCTGGGGCTTTTCCACTAGCTGCACTCTGAATTGCGTTAACAGAAGTATAGTTAATGAGATCAGCAGGGCAATCATCACTAACTGTATTAAATGAGGAAATTGAGACTTCATTCTGGATTACTGAAGCTTCCCCAGAATTAAAAATAACAGAGTAATGGTCGAACCAATCTTGGCTTCTAATACAACACTCCATGCCGGAAGAAAAAGTATCAGTAAAAAGCAGTTATCTGTTTCCGAGAAGAGTTTACTGTTGTTTAACTGCAGCTCCATCTAGATCTTCCCAGGACTTTATCCTCAACTCCTTTTTAATACAGCTTGTTTGTAGATCCTTCTGGTGTTATTTATGGCCTCTAGGTTATGGGGTGTAGAAGCAATGGCTGTTTAAGGTCTTTAAGCGCAGCCGTGTACTTGTGATTAAACCAAGATTCTCCAGTATTGGGGTATCTTTCATAGATTCACATGCTTGTATCATTCACCGTTGTGAAAGTGGGAATTCCACGGTAGATAGAAAGCAGTAGATTCAATTTTAATAAAGTCAATAGAAAAAACCATTCACTTTCATAGCTTATTAGCTTCATTAGAAAAGACCCAAAGTAAAGACCCAAAGTCCAGCTAATCAGGCGAGACCACCCTTTAGAACCCTCAGCACAGAGGCCCAGTCTGTCAGATTTTCTACTGCACGTCGTGTGTAAGGGAGTCTCGTTGAGCTCTGCTCAGGTTACCTTTTCCTACATGAAATGTTCCATATTTTCCAGATATTGTGTTTCTACATCGTCAGCTGTACTTTCTTCAACATGTCTGCAGCAAAGAAAGGTTTATTTCAACCTTGCAGCACCTGTGGTAAGCTAAGGCTTTACTGTGAGGACCCTCAGAAGGACTGCATCAACTGTCTTCACTCAGAGCATAAGGTGAAGGACTGTAAGTTTTGTAGAACCTTTCCCAGCAAGACCCTGAGAGACTGAGAAGCCAGGCTCCATTTTTGGCTTCAGAAACGTAAGTCCAGAGAATCTCTCTGTGGGGAGGACAGTGACACCTCAGTGGCCTCAATAAAAAGGAAGACGTCTGTCGAGAGGTTTTCTCCTAACTGAAGTAAGGCAGCCAAAAAACTGCACACTCTCAGGGGAAAAAACTGATGATCTTCCCTCAACTTCAAGGGAACATAGTTGCAAGGTTCGCTCTGAGCCGTTCACTCCAGCTGCCACTTTGAAGAACCTTAAGAGGCCATGTAGCTCTTTGCTACCGTCCACATAAAAAATCTCTATAGTCGACGAGACCGTTGACGATCGCGTCGTCGACTGCAGGTTTCGCATCGCCTATGACCACGGGGACATTCACAGCTCCATCGTCGCCCATGATCATAAACACCGTTATCATCAACAACAATAACGTTGGTGAGTTTGTAGTATGGCTCTTCATCTACCCGAGCAGTAAAGATTACAAAGAAATCCGCTTCGTCAACGGAGAAATAAAAAATCTGTATCTTTGACGGGCACACCATCTGCATCAGCGGCAACGGGTAAGCCGCATTGAACCCCATCGATGATGGTTCCATTGACGTTAGCTCCGACAAGTAAACCTGCTTCGCTGTCGACGACCATACAGACGACACAATCTGTGAGCTCACCGTCGAGGACCACACCGTTGACGACCGCACCGTAGACGGATAGGCTCAGTTTTCTTCATCCATGGCTATGGATTCAGGAGGATCTTCTTTTTTGCCTTTGGGGATTTTAGCAATACGACGTAAGTCCAGTCAACAGACACTATTGGCTTCCCATACCTCACCTAGTAAGGTATCGCCTGCACCTCCACAACATCTTTTTGATGACTGTGATGAGGATGACTGAGAAAAACTACTCTGACGATGGTCTGTTTCCAGTCGCACATAGTCCTTCAGACCTGAGAATAAAATTCCAAGAGGTAGACTAAGAAGAAGAGGTAGAGAGTGAACAGGTATATATGCAACACTCAATGCGAGAGCAGCAGCACCCAGGCGCTCAAGAGCTACAGCAAAAGCCAACAGTCCAGATGTCAATATCATTAATTTCCCGTCTACATGTGATGCAGGATTATTATCCTAAATTCCTGCCACCGGGATCAACCACTCCTTTGCAGCATCCGCCAGTGCCGTTGAGTCCTCCCAACCAACCCTCAGACTCTCAAGGACCTGTACCAATTCCATTGTCTGGTCAAGATAACGAACCGCCCTCTTCAGAAGACGAACAAGAAGAGGGCGAGATACGGGACACGGAGTCGCTCCTCAATGAATGGGATGACTACCTAACACAGCCCCTATCCCCTTCTACGCCACCACCGGTCGATTCACCACCACAAGACATTAGTGGTTTCCATAGTGTGATGGAAATAGCAGCAAAGAGGTCCAGCTGGCCATCATGTCTAAACAGTCGGATTGTTTCTTCTACGACTTTCAGGAGGACACCAGGAAATATGTTTGTGCTATACCAATTGTGGACTTTATCTGGGAGGAGGGCCTAAGGCCATTCAGGCCCCATCTTCTGTTCCAGCGGTGCTTCCTAGGTTGGACAAAAATACAAAGCACCAGAGAATTCACCAGCCTGTTTAATTGGTCACCCTAAGCCGGACTCAGTGATATCTCAGGCAGCCCAGCGTAGATCCAGGAATCTGTCGTCTCTGCTTACTGCGCCCCCTGGATAGAGAAGGAAGGCGAGTGGATTTGATTGGAAAAAAAGTTCTCAACAATCGCACCCACCACAGTCAGAGCAGCTAACTCCTTGGCGATCTTAAGAAGATCCGACAGTCAAATGTGGTCGGGCATCTCCCAATTTATCGACCTCCTTCCTGAGGATGCTAGTCGAAGCGCGTAACACATTGCAGGAGGGTGAGAATTTTGGCCAAGATTATAAACTGTATCCTGTACGGGTATCATCTACAGGTTTTCGCCAGTTAGCTGGGGCTGCAGTATTAAGGCATCAGTGGTGGCTAAAAGCTACATCCTTCTGTCCAAAAATGAAGGTCCTAGACATGCCTTACGATGGAGAACTGCTATTTGGCAAGCACGTCAATGACGCCCTGTAGTCGATAAAGGCAGACATGGACACAGCTAAATCGCTGGGAATGCTGCAATTTAAAAGGCAGCCCTTTCCAGGAGAAAGAGGACTTGACTCTTACAGAGCGGGCCTGCACCAGTATTAGCAGTACCAACCCCTACCAAGGACACTTTCGTCCAACCACCAGTCAGCAGCAGCAGCAACACCATTATCGGCATCCACCATCTGCAACCTGAGAGACACACCACAAGAGGAAAGTCCACTTATAGAGGCAAAGACGGGCCCAGAAAACACTGACCTCCATCAGTTGCCTTCAACCGACCCCTATCCCAACACTCTTATAGGGGGAAGAATTTCCAGATTCTCCCACCAATGGTCCCAAATCACATCAGACCAATGGGTCCTCAATGCTATCAACAAAGGGCATATCCTGGAATTTCAACAATCTCCTCCAGAAGTACCACCATGAGGACCCCCACCTGCCGATCTAAAAAAGCTCCTGGTACAGATTGCCAATTTGATGGACAAGGGAGCAATAGAGATCGTACCGAAGTCTCAGAGGGGAACAGGTTTCTACTCTTGTTTGTTTCTCATACGGAAAAAGACAGGAGACTGGTGACCTATCCTAGACATTGGATTTTTAAACAGATTCCTGAAAAACAAGTAATTTCGGATGATCACTCTCCAAGATGTGTTAAGATTACTCAACCAAGGACGGCCTTGGACCTCCAGGACGCCTACTTTCACATCCCTACCCATCGCAGTCAGAGTAAATTGTTACGCTTCAAGGTTGCAGGCACTCACTACCAGTTCAGAGTGTTAACTTGTGGCCTCAGATCAGCCCCACAGGTTTTCACCAAGATCTTAGCTCCGGTGGCAGCCCACCTCAGGCAGATGGGAAACCAGGTGTTTCCATACTTGGACGATTGGCTCTTAAAGGCACAAACAGCGTTCAAGGCGGCCCGAGACACAGCAAAGTGCCTATCCCTCTTCCAAAGGTTAGGACTAGCAGTCGACTGACCAAAGTCTCACCTAGTACTGTCAAACAACATCACCTTTCTGGGAGCTGTATTAGACTAGACATGGAGCGAGCAAAAGCTTTCGCCTCTCAGGACAGGCGGAAGATAATTCGGTGTCTAGCATACCGTCTCAGCAAAAGAAGGTTCACTTCTGTCCGGACTTGCAAATCTTTTCTGGGGATACTCTCCTTGTGCATTCCGTTGATATCAAACTGCTGTCTTCACATGAGAACACTTCAACAACAGTTCGACAATCAGTGGAAAATGATAAGTGGATCTTTCGATGATATTGTCCAAATAACCACACCAATGAGACAAGCCTTAGAATGGTGGAGGACCCTTCTCATCTTGGAAGGTTACTCCTTTCTGAAAGACAAACCAGTGCATATTCTGACAACGGATAAGTCTGTGGACAGATGGGGCGTGCACCTAGAAGACCTAACAGTGAGAGGAAAATGGACCATACAGGAAGCAGTGCTACACATCAATATGTTGGAATTAAAGGTAGTGTTCCTGGCGCTCAAAGCCTTCCTCACCAAAATCAATGGCTCATTGGTTTTGATCTGAACCGACAACACCACAGTCATGCATTACCTCAACAAGCAGAGAGGTACAAGATCGCCGGCGCTGTCTCTCCAGGCGCAGGAGCTATGGTTTTGGGCACTTCGCCATCATATACCTCTCAGAGCAGAACATCGACCTGCCATGAATGGGAGCTCAACCAGGCAACTTTCTTCTTTCTCTGGGGCAAGCCCAATCTGGATCTGTTTGCGACAAGAGAGAACAAAAAATGTCAATACTTTGCAAGCTGGCTACCACAGAGAGGGTCGAAGGGTAATGCATTTTGATCAAACGGTCAGGAATCTATGGCTACGCTTTTCATCCGCTCCAGCTAATCCAAAGGATTCTTCAGAAGATGAAGAGAGAACCTTGCCGATTAGTATTGATAGCCCCCAGATGGCCACGCCAGTTTTGGTTCACCGAGCTACTGCTGCTCTCGGATCAACCTAACATTCGATTGAGACTAATACCAGACTTGCTAACGAGGACACGAGACCAGGTCCGTCATCCCAACCCGACTTATCTTTGATTATCTGCCTGGCTCCTGAATTCTATGAATTTGCCAACCTAGACATTCCACCAGACTGTCTAGAGGTGCTCGCCTGTGCCAGAGCCCAGTCTACGAATAAGACATACAAACTCAGGTGGAAAAGATTTTGCATATGGTGTAAAACCTTCAGTATTCATCCCCTAATGTCTTCCCCAGAGCAGATACTTCCGTATCTTCTGCAGTTAGTGAAATCAGGTCTCTCCCACTCATCTATCAAAGGTCACCTGGCAGCCATCTGTTGATTCCGACGTACTGCTGCTTTACCATCTTTATGGTCCTCTAGGATAATAAAGCAATTCCTAAAGGGATTATTCAGGTTGTTTCCTCAGATTAAACTCCCTCCTCCTCCTCCCTGGCATCTCAATATTCTTCTGTCACAATTCATGAGGCATCCCTTTGAGCCTATTCACAAAGCTGAATTGAAATATAGCTCTTGGAAGACAGCACTTCTTCTAGCGCTTACTTCCGCGAAGAGGTTTAGTGGCATTCACAATCTTTCTTCAGTTTAAATCAGATATGGTAATTCTTAAAACTAATCCTAAATTCATTCCTAAAGTTCCCTCAAACTTTCATCTGAACGAACCAGTAATATTAAAGACTTTCTTCCCAAACACTGGAACTCCAGCAGAACGAACGATCCATTCCTTAGATATCTAAAGGTGTTTCAAGTTCTACATCCAAAGAATTTGCAGCTTTCGTAAAGCTAATCAATTGTTTGTTAGCTATGGACAACTCAGTAAAGGGAATGCTGTTACCAAACAATCTATAGCTCGCTGGATCGCCACCGCCATACAATTTTGTCACCAGCTAGGGGGAAAAGCGATAACAGCCAACGTCAAGGTTCACTCCAATAGAGCGGTTTCTACTTCTACAGCTCTCTTTGCAGGAGTGCCTCTACACCAGATTTGCAGAGTGGCAACGTGGAGTAGCAGCCACACCTTTTCTCAACACTACTGCCTAGATGCTGCTGATAGGATGGACGCAGCGGTAGAACAAGCAGTTTTGCGTAAATTATTTGCATAAGGTGAGCCAACAATTTTCTTTACCCACAATCCTCGAATACTAATGTTTGCAGCTGAATTTGCGTTTTTATATATTTATGTTCGATGGTATGTGTAGCTGCAGATACACATGCTGTGCAATAGTTTGCCATCTAGTGTTGGGCTCAGAGTGTTACAAGTTGTTTTTCTTCGAAGAAGTCTTTATCGAGTCACAGGATCAAGTGACTCCTCCTCTTCGGTTCCATTGCGCATAGGCATCGACTCCATTGTTAGATTGTTTTCTTTCCGCTGTCGGATTCGGACGTGTTTCCTCTCGCTACGAGATTTTGATTCGGAAAACTTTGCAAAGCTTTCTTTTCGTCGGTATTGTATCGATCGGGCTAATATTCTTCCATCGACACAGCTGAACCGTCGGGAAACAACTTTTTGCGACCTTCGGGGCTCGTGCGCCCAACTCGGGCTTATTTGGGCCGACCGCGTGGAGAGCCTCATGGATCGGACTCCATTCCTATTCTGCCCTCGGTGCCATGCGAAGTACACATATACAGACCAGCATCTGGTTTGCAGCCTCTGCCTTTCTCCAGACCATCGGGAGGAAAACTGGGAGGCAGGTCAATCCTTCCGATCGAAAAAGACTTTAAGAGACAGAAGAGCAAGAAGGCTCGAAATGGCGTAGAAGAGTGGAAAACATTTCGACACAGAGGAAGAACTACTGCAGACAGCGGTCTCAGTCCGAGATTCAGAGTCGGAGCAAGAATCTGAGGTAGACAGACCCGTCACAGCCAGACAGCATGTGAGTACGTCTGCCCCTGCACCCTCACAAAAGAAAAAATCAAAAGGCCTTGGATGTGCCACTGCTGGAAGGCCATGGCTCGACCCGAAAAAAGACTGTCTGTGACCGACCCACAACTTGGCCACCGAAAAAGGCCCCCCCCCTCTGAAAACCTCGGAGTCAACAAAAAGCTCAGTTTCAGACTCCAGTAAACAGCAAATTTTGGAGTCGAAAATAAGAAAAACTGTTTTGGAACCGAGACCTTACTCAACCTTTTCAATCTCGAAAAGACACACTTCGGAGCAGAAAAAGCCGGCATATACTGCGGAACACAGACTTTCTAAGAGACTTAAAGAAAACCACAAAACCTCAGAGGAGGAGTCAGAAATAGAACCAATACTTCAAATTATGGATGAGAGGCAATCCAGGATCTGCATCCATAAAGAAACAGGGAGAATTGTCACAGCACCTCCTTTAAAAACAGAGGAAGCTAGCATTTCAGGAGGAATTGGACACTATGCATCCCCCAGCTAAGTGCCAAAGCAGAAAGAGAAGCCAGCACCTCCTCAGTCTTCTCCTCATTCTCTACACCTGCCTACCTCTCCTCACACCAGCCCTACACCAATACATTCGCCACCTCATTCATATTATTCACAACAGGGCACTGTTGATCCATGGGATCTTTATGACCCTGATCCCATACCAAGCAATGATCCAGACCGCTATCCCTCTAAACCATCACCACCTAAGGATAGTGCTGTATATAACCAGGCCATATCTTGGGCTGCAGCCTATCATGGGGTTACAATGCATACAGACCCACTAGAAGAGGATTTTTTATTCAACACATTATCCTCAACTCATTCTAGGTACCAATGCCTACCTATGCTCCCAGGCATGGTAAAACGTGCAGATCAAATTTTTAATGAGCCAGTGAAAGCACGCATTATAACACCTAGAAAAGAAAAAAAGTAAAAACCTACACCTTCTGACCCTGATTATATCACCCATCAGGTACCACCTGATTCTGTTGTGGTTAGTGCTGCCAGGAAGAGAGCAAATAGTCAGTCTTCAGGCGATGCACCCTCTCCTGATAAGGAAAGCAGGAAATTCGATGCTGCGGGGAAAAGGGTTGCATCCCAAGTGGCAAACCAATAGAGGGTAGCAAACTCACAGGCGCTACGCTCACAGGTGTTACTCACATAGCTCGTTATGATAGAGCCCACTGGCACGAGATGCGAGATATAATACAACATCTCCCTAAAAAACACCAGTAAAGAGCTCAACAGGTAGTGGAGGAAGGGCAAGCTATCACAAATAACCAGATAAGACCTGCCTAGATCCAGCAGATACAACTGCAAGGAGTGTCAACACAGCAGTCTCTAGCTGTAGACATGCATGGCTCTGATCTGGATTCACGCACGAAATACAACAGGCTGTGTTAAACATGTCCTTAGATAAAACACATCTATTTGGGCCAGAAGTAGACACAGCAATAGAAAAGCTACAAAAAGACTCCAACACAGCTAAATCAATGGGTGCACTGTATTCTACACCATATAGAGGGTCATTTCGTAAACCTTAATTTCGAGGTGTGGTCAGACCACAGCTGTGAGGCATCAACCTCCCAAACAAAACCAGCCTACCAAACACAATACCAACTAGGTGGTTTTAGAGGCATATATGGAGGACAATATTCCAGAAATAGGGGAAAATTCCTTTAAGCAGCCTGCAACACACCCAAAACAGTGACTTCCCTCACTCCCTTTCACTCCACACCTCTCCTGTGGGGGGAAGACTACAGCAGTTCGACACACAGTGGCAAAATATTACCACAGACAACTGGGTGCTATCAATTATCTGCAATGGTTATTGCCTGGAACTGATAAACACTCCAACTATTCCACCAAGGTTTCACAAACTAACCATAGAACACACAATTCTGTTACCAGAAGAGGTCCAATCTCTAATACTCAAACAAGCAATAGTGTTAGTTCCACAGTCTCAAATAGGAACAGGAGTTTATTCACCATACTTTCTAATTCCCCAAAAAGATGGCCCCCTCAGGCCAATATTAGACCTCAGGCCCCTCAATCTTTACATCCTGACATAACATTTTCACATGGTAACTTTACAGGCTGTCATTCCACTACTACAAAAATAGGATTTCATGACAGCCTTAGACCTCAAGGATGAGTATTTTCACATACCCATCCATCCTGCCCACAGAAAATATCTCAGGTTTGTCATTAAGGGAAAACACATCCAATTCAAAGTGTTACCCTTTGGAATCACAACAGCGCCAAGGGTATTCACAAAGTGCTTGGCAGTAGTGGCAGCCTACCTAAGAAGAAAACATATACTTGTATTTCCATATCTAGACGATTGGCTAATAAAATCCAGCAGTCGTACACAATGCCAAAATCATACGTGTTATGTAATACAAACCTTAAACACACTAGGTTTCTCAAAATTCCAAAAATCCACCTTCAACCAACACAAATACAACTGTATTTAGGGGCAATACTAAATACTCAACAAGCTCTAGCATATCCAAATACACAAAGGATACAAACTTTCCAAAATCTAATTCCACAAATACAACCAAATCAGCAATACACAGTAAGATTTGTCACAAAAATTCTAGGAATGATGGCATCCCGTATTGCACGCAAGACTAAACATGCAGCCCTTACAACAGTGCCTAGCATAAAAGTGGGCACAGGCACACGGTCAACTCCAAGATCTAGTCACTTGACAGACCGCCAAACATATATGTCCCTTCAGTGGTGGAATTCTACCAATCTGATCAAGGGACAGTCATTTCAAGACCCTGTGCCGCAGGCCATAATTACAACAGATGCTTCAATGATTAGTTGGGGAGCTCACCTAAACAATCACAACATTCAAGGACAGTGGGATGTCAAACAGAAACAGCTACACATAAACCACTTGGAGTTATTAGCCGTCTTTCTAGCACTCAAAGCTTTTCAACCTCTTCTCACACAGAAGATTATTCTTATCAAAGCAGACAACATGACAACCATGTATTATCTCAACAAACAAGGAGGGACACATTCATCCCAACTGTCACTTTTAGCCCAAAAAATGTGGAAATGGGCAGTCCACAACCAAATTCATCTATTAGCACAGTTCATCCCAATCAGTTGGCAGATATCCTCAGCAGAAATCACCAACAAACTCACAAATGGGAGATTCATTCTCAAGTACTTCAAAAGTACTTTCAAAAGTGGGGAGCACCAAACATAGACCTGTTCGCAACAAGCGAAAACACAAAATGCCAAAACTTTGCATCCAGACACACACATCCCCTATCCAAGGGCAATGCTCTATGGATCATTTGGTCAGGATATTTGCGTACACTTTTTCCCCTCTCCCACTCCTTCCATTTCGAGTCAACAAGTTGCGTCAAACTTCACTCAACATGATACTCATAGCACCAACATGGGCATGTCAACCGTGGTACACAACATTATTAGATCTATCGGTAGTACCACACTCCCAACTCCCATGCAGACCAGATCTATTGACACAAAACAGAGGTCAAATCAGACATCCAAATTCCAAAGCACTCAATCTAGCAATTTGGCTCCTGAGGTCATAGAGTTTGGATATTTACAACTCCCGTCAGAATGCATGGAAGTTATTAAACAAGCAAGAAAACCCACTACTAGACAGTGCTATGCAAACAAATGGAAAAGATTTGTATATTACTGTCAATCTAAAAAATATAGACCCTCTTACAGCATCAATACAAGATATTGTATGTTATGTGCTTCATTTACAAAAATCAAATTTAGCATTTTTATCAATAAAAATACATCTTACTGCAATTTCTGCATAGTTACAAAATATACAACATAGCTCTTTATGTAGAGATCCTGTCATGAAATCTTTCATGGAAGGCTTAAAATGCATCATTTCACCCAGAACACCACCAGTTCTATTTGGAATCTTAATATAGTGCTTACAAGGCTTATGGGACCACCCTTTGAGCAATGCCCTTGTGTCAAATTAAATTTCTAACATGGGAAGTTGCCTTCCTTGTAGCAATTACTTCTCTAAGAAGAGTAAGTGAAATCCAAGCCTTTACTCTTGAGGAACCTTTCTTCCAAGTACACAAACATAAAGTTGTACTAAGAACAAATCCAAAATTTCTACCAAAAGTTGTATCACTTATTCTTATTAATCAAACAGTGGAACTGCCAGTCTTCTTTCCAAAGCCAGATTCTGTGCAGAAAGAGCTCTCCATACATTAGACTTCCAAAGAGCGTTAATGTACTATATAGACAGAACTAAACCATTTAGAAAGACTAAACAACTATTTGTAGCTTTCCAAAAACCAAATACAGGCAATCCTATATTAAAACAAGGTTTAGCATGATGGCTTGTAAGGTGCATACAAACATGCTATATCAAAGCAAAAAGACAGCTTTTAGTTACTCCCAAAGCACATTCTACACAAAAGGTGCAACAATGGCATTTTTAGGGAATATAACCAATGGCTGTAAAGCAGCTACATGGTCAACACCACATACATTCACTAAACACTACTGTGTAAATGTAGTATCACAACAAGAAGCCACAGTAGGTCAAGCTGTTCTAAGAAAATTATTTCAAACAACTTCAACTCCTACAGCCTAGCCACCGCTATTTTTTGGAGGACAAACTGCTTTGTAGTCTATGCACAGCATGTGTATCTGCAGCTACACATGCCATTGAACTGAAAATGTCACTTACCCAGTGTACATCTGTTCGTGGAATGTTCTGCTGCAGATTCACATGCACCCCCCTGCCTCCCCTGCCTCCCCGGGAACCTGTAGTTGTTTAAGTTAACACATTTGTATATACATTTACATTTGCATGGACATCTCTTACTTTACACCTATATATTCTATCACTCCTTCCTTTACCCTCTGCGGGAAAACAATTTAACAATGGAGTCGATGCCCGTGCGCAATGGAACCGAAGAGGAGGAGTCACTTGACCCCGTGACACGAAAAAGACTTCTTCAAAGAAAAACAACTTGTAACACTCTGAGCCCAACACTAGCATGTGAATCTGCAGCAGAACATGCCACGAACAGATGTTCGATGGCATGTGTAGCTGCAGATACACATGCTGTGCATTATCCTGCCATCTAGTGTTGGGCTCGGAGTGTTACAAGTTGTTTTTCTTCGAAGAAGTCTTTTCGAGTCACGAGACCGAGGGACTCCTCCCTTTCGGCTCCATTGCGCATGGGTGTCGACTCCATCTTAGATTGTTTTCTTTCCGCCATCGGGTTCGGACGTGTTCCTCTTCGCTCCGTATTTCGATACGGGAAAGTTAGCTAGTTATCGGAAAATTCGACAGTATTGTTCGCGCTCGGTACCGATTTAGTGTTAGTACATCGACACCGTAAAGAAGCAGCGCTCCGGCGGACCTTCGGGGCTTCCACTCTTCAGCAGGGCCTGGTCGGCCCAACCGCGTCCATCTCCAAACCTCATGGACCGGACCCCCTTCCGTTTCTACCCGGATTGCCACGCAAAGTATCCTTATACAGACCAACACTTGGTCTGTAATCTGTGTCTATCACCGGAAACACAGGGAGGATACTTGCGAGGCCTGCCGGGCATTTCGATCGAAGAAGACCCTACGCGATCGAAGAGCCAGAAGACTTCAGATGGCGTCGACTCCGACCGAACAGATTGACGTTGAAGAAGAGGAGAGATTCTCCATTCACGAATCGGACTCGCATGACTCCGAAACTGAGCAGTCGAGGGCGCAGCCGAAAACTGTGAGTAAATCTGCCCCGGCCAAGACCCGCTCGAAAATTATAAAGGCCAAGGGGATGCTACCGCCAACAGGCCATGGCTTAACCCGAAAACACAGTGACCAAACATCGGCACCGAAAGAGGCCTCCCAAGAGCCGAAGACATCAGACTCCGGCCGAGATACCGGCTCCGAAACAACTCGACACCGAGAATTCGACACCCCCAAAATGAAAAAGGTTTCCTCTGAGCTAAAAAAGAGTGTACCAAAACCTTTGTGTCGAAACATGCAGCCTCAGAGCCAAAAACAGGCACCTACACAGAAGAGCACGGGCTTTCCAGCCAGATGCAGGGGCACAGATTTGAGCAGGAATTAGGTATGGGAGAGCCAGACCATACTCAAAGGAGGCTGCACATCCAGAAAGAGACTGGTAAAATTCTAACTCTTCCACCAATCAAAATAAAAAGAAAGCTGCCATTCGAAGAGGCAGAAATGCAGCCAAAAGCAAAAGTGGCAAAAGACAAAACACCACCAAGGTTTTCGCCAAAGACTTCACCACTGCACTCACCGCATCTGTCCCCGGTAGCAACACCCCCAATGCAGTCGCCAACACACACTGGGATGACACAAGATGACCCGATTGCATGGGACTTATATGATGCACCGGTCTCTGACAATAGTCCCGATTGCTTCCCAGCAAGGCCATCACCACCAGAGGACAGCACTGCATATGTGCAGGTGGTATCAATGGCAGCTACTTTCCATAATGTAGCAATGCATGCGGAGCCAATAGAAGACGACTTCTTGTTTAATACCTTGGCATCCACGCACAGCTCTTACCAGAGTTTGCCAATGCTCCCAGGCATGCTAAAGCACGCCAAACAGGTGTTCCAGGACCCAGTGAAAGGCAGAGACATCACGCCTAGGGTGGAGAAGATATATAAACCTCCCCCAACGGACCCTGTGTTTATAATGCAGTAACTGACACCAGACTCCGTGGTCGTGGGAGCAGCCAGGAAAAGGGGAAACTCCCAATCGTCAGAAGACGCACCACCGCCCGACAAGGAAAGTCGGAAGTTCGATGCTGCAGGCAAGCGGGTGGCAGCACAGGCAGCTAATCAATGGCGAATTGCCAGTTCACAGGCTCTACTGGCTCTCTACGACAGGGCACACTGGGACGAGATGCAGCATATAATACAGCACTTGCCCAAGGAACACCAAAAGCGTGCCCAACAGGTTGTTGAGGAAGGACAAGCGATTTCCAAAAACCAAATAAGGTCTGCAATGGACTCGGCAGACACAGCAGCTCGGACAGTGAACACTGCAGTAACCATTCGCAGGCACGCATGGTTACGGAGCTCGGGTTTTAAGCCGGAAATCCAGCAAGCTGTGCTAAATATGCCATTCAACCAAGAACAATTGTTTGGGCCGGAGGTTGATACGGCGATCGACAAGCTCAAAAAGGACACGGACACTGCCAAAGCCATGGGCGCGCTCTACTCTCCACAAAACAGAGGCACTTTTAGAAGGCCACAATTTAGAGGGCCTTCCACCTCACAAGCCAGATCCACATATAAGAGGTGGTTTTCGAGGAACATACAGGGGTGGACAATTCCCAAAAGCAAAAGGGAAATTCCAAAGCCCTAAAACTCCTCCAACCAAACAGTAACTTCAATGTCACAAACCCTCACCACTCAACACCAGTGGGGGAGACTTACCGCATACTACCACAACTGGGCAAACATAACTACGAACGCATGGGTCCTAGCCATTATCCAACATGGTTATTGCATAGAATTCATAAATTTCCCACCAGATGTGCCCCCAAGAGCACACAATATGTCCAAGCAACACTTAGACCTCTTACAACTAGAAGTTCAAGCTTTGTTACAAAAACAAGCAATAAAACTAGTGCCCAAACATCAAAAAGGAACAGGTGTCTACTCCCTGTACTTCCTAATTCCAAAGAAAGACAAAACGTTGAGACCTATATTAGACCTCAGAACTCTGAATCTCTACATCAAATCAGATCATTTCCACATGGTAACACTTCAAGACGTGATTCCCTTACACAAAAAACAGGACTACATGTCAACGTTAGATCTAAAAGATACATATTTCCATATATCAATCAATCAATCAAAATATTTATAAAGCGCGCTATGTACCCGCTAGGGTTTCGAGGCTCGGGGGGGGGGGGGGGGGTTTGCTGCTATCGTTCGAAGAGCCATGTCTTGAGGAGTCTCCTGAAGGTGAGGAGGTCCTGGGTCTGGCGTAGTGAGGTGGGGAGAGAGTTCCAGGTCTTGGCCGCGAGGTAGGAGAAGGATCTGCCGCCAGAGGTCTTGCGCTGGATTCGGGGGGCGATGGCGAGGGCAAGGTTGGTAGAGCGTAGTTGACATGAGGGAATGTAGAAGTTGAGTCTGGAGTTCAGGTAGGTGGGTCCGGTGTTGTGCAGTGCCTTGTGTGCGTGGGTGAGGAGTTTAAAGGTGATCCTCTTGTCCACGGGGAGCCAGTGGAGGTTCTTCAGGTGGGGGGAGATGTGGCACCGGCGGGGTACGTCGAGGATCAGGCGGGCGGATGCGTTCTGGATGCGTTGGAGTCGTTTGATGTCTTTCGTTGGGATGCCTGTGTAGAGTGCGTTGCCGTAGTCGAGCTTGCTATTGACGAGGGCTTGGGTCACCGTCTTTCTAGTTCCTGTTGGAATCCACTTGAAGATCCTGCGGAGCATGCAGAGGGTGTTGAAACAGGAAGAGGAGACAGCGTTGACCTGTTTGGACATGGTGAGAGCGGAGTCGAGGATGAAGCCTAGGTTTCGTGCGTGGCTGGCTGGGGTGGGTGGGGGCGCCGAGGGCGGTGGGCCACCAAGAGTCGTTCCAGGCCGAGGGGGTGCGCCCGAGGATGAGGACTTCCGTCTTGTCGGAGTTGAGTTTCAGGCGGCTGTTGCTCATCCACTCAGCGATGGATTTCAGTCCCTCGTGGAGGTTGGTTTTGGCGGTGAGAGGATCTTTGGTCAGGGAGAGGACGAGCTGGGTGTCGTCGGCGTAGGAGATGATGCTGAGGTTGTGTTGGCGGGCCAGTTGTGCGAGGGGGGCCATGTAGACGTTGAACAACGTTGGGCTGAGTGAGGAGCCCTGGGGGACGCCGCAGATGAGGTTGGTGGCATTGGAGCGGAAGGGTGAGAGTCGGACTCTCTGAGTTTTGCCGGAGAGAAAGGATGAGATCCAGTTGATGGCTTTGTCTTAGATGCCGGCTTCGTGGAGGCGGTTTAGTAGGGTGCGGTGGCAGACCGTATCGAAAGCGGCTGATAGGTCTAAGAAGATCAGGGCTGAGGTTTCGCCGTTGTCCATTTGTTGTCTGATGTCATCTGTTGCGGCGATGTACCAATACATCCTTCTCACAGGAAATACCTAAGGTTTGTAATACAGGGAGTGCATTACCAGTTCAAAGTGTTGCCATTCGGGATAACAACAGCCCCAAGGATATTCACAAAATGCCTTGCAGTAGTAGCCGCTCATATAAGGAGACAGCACATGCACGTATTCCCCTACTTAGACGACTGGTTAATAAAAACCAGCACTCAATAACAGTGTCTGCTTCACACACAATACGTTATAGAAACCCTACACAAACTAGGGTTCTCTATAAACTACCAATCACATCTACAACTGTGCCAAATACAACAATACTTGGGAGCAACACTCAACACAGAAAAAGCGATTGCCACTCCAAGTCCACAAAGAGTACAAGCCTTCCAAAATATAATATTAAACATGTACCCAAACCAGCACTACCAAGTGAGGTTTGTAATGAAACTTCTAGGCATGATGTCTTCATGCATAGCCATTTTCCCAAACGCAAGACTACACATGCGGGCCTTGCAACAGTGCCTAGCAACACAATGGACACAAGCACAGGGTCAACTTCAAGATCTAGTGTTGATAGACCGCCAGACACTTCTCGCTTCAGTGGTGGAATCCTATAAATTTAAACCAAGGGCGGCCATTCCAAGACCCAGTGCCTCATTACGTGATCACAACAGATGCTTCCATGATGGGGTGGGGAGCACACCTCAACCAGCAAAGTATACAGGGACAATGGGACGTTCACCAAAAACAACTGCATATAAATCATTTAGAACTGTTGGCAGTGTTTCTAGCATTGAAAGCATTTCAACCACTGATAGCCCACAAACACATTCTCGTCAAAACTGACAACATGACGACAATGTATTACCTCAACAAGCAAGGAGGGACACACATCACAACTGTGTCTCTTAGCACAGAAGATTTGGCATTGGGCAATTCACAATCACATTCGCCTAATAGCACAATACATCCCAGGGATTCAAAACCAGTTAGCCGACAATCTCAGTCGAGATCATCAACAGACACACGAATGGGAGATTCATCCCCAGATCCTAAAAGATTACTTTCTACGTTGGGGAACACCAAAAATCGACCTATTCGCAACAAAAGAAAATGCAAAATGCCAAAACTTTGCATCCAGGTACCCACACCCTCTATTCAAGGGCAATGCGTTATCGATGAGTTGGTCAGGGATATTTGCTTACGCTTTTCTCCCTCTCCCACTCATTCCTTATCTGGTAAACAAACTAATTCAAAACAGACTCAAACTAATACTCATAGCACCAACTTGGGCTCGCCAACCGTGGTACACAACACTGCTGGACCTATCAGTAGTACCTCACGTCAAATTACCAAACAGGCCAGATCTGTTAACTCAACACAAACAACAGATCAGACAACCGAATCCAGCATCGCTCAATCTAGCAATCTGGCTCCTGAAGTCTTAGAATTTGGACACTTAGACCTTACACAAGAATGTACGGAGGTCATTAAACAAGCTAGGAAACCTACTACAAGACATTGTTATACAAACAAATGGAAAAGATTTGTTTACTACTGCCACAATAATAAAATTCAACCACTACATGCTTCCGCAAAAAACATTGTAAGTTACTTATTACACTTACAAAAATCAAACCTAGCATTCTCTTCTATTAAAATACATCTCACAGCAATATCTGCCTTTCTGCAGATTAAACATTCAACATCGCTTTTTTGAATCCTAGTAATCAAAGCATTTATGGAAGCATTAAAAAGAATCATACCCCCGAGAACACCACCAGTCCCTTCGTGGAACCTTAATATTGTATTAAAAAGACTCATGGGACCACCATTTGAACCCATGCACTCTTGTGAAATGCAATACTTAACTTGGAAAGTAGCCTTCCTGATAGCTATCACTTCTCTTAGAAGAGTAACCGAAATACAAGCATTTACCATACAAGAACCCTTTATACAAATACATAAACATAAAGTGGTTCTCCGTACAAACCCAAAATTCTTAACAAAAGTTATATCACCATTCCACCTAAACCAAACAGTGGAACTCAGTCTTTTTTGCACAACCAGACTCAGTAGCAGAAAGAGCCTTACATATGTTAGACATCAAAAGAGCACTAATGTATTACATTGACAGAACAAAACAGCTTCGCAAAACAAAACAATTATTTGTAGCCTTCCAAAAACCTCATGCAGGGAATCCTATATCCAAGCAAGGCATTGCTAGATGGATAGTGAAATGTATTCAAACTTGCTATGTCAAAGCAAAAAGGGATCTACCTATTACACCAAAGGCGCATTCCACTAGTAAAAAAGGCGCCACAATGGCTTTTTTAGGGAATATACCTATGACAGAAATTTGTAAGGCAGCCACATGGTCTACGCCTCATACATTCACAAAACATTACTGTGTGGATGTGCTAACAGCACAACAAGCCACAGTAGGACAGGCTGTATTAAGAACATTATGTCAGACAAATTCAACTCCTACAGGCTAAACCACCGCTTTTGGGGAGATTACTGCTTACTAGTCTATGTACAGCATGTGTATCTGCAGCTACACATGCCATTGAACGGAAAATGTCACTTACCCAGTGTACATCTGTTCGTGGCATGAGACGCCTCAGATTCACATGCGCCCTCCCCAGGAGCCTGTAGCCGTTATAAGTTGAATGAAACTTGTAAATATATATTATTCTTATACACATTATGTACATACATACTTACTCCATTGCATGGGCACCTTTACTATAGCAACACAAAAGGATGATGGACGGAGTGCTGAACATTGTCAAACATTCACCCCCAGTACAGTGATCTGGGCCTAAATCCATTGTTTCTTTGCTGCCCATGCCATTCCAGTTTGGACCCAGCCATATGCAAATCAGTCTTGACCCTGTTCCCCATGGGAACAGTCCAGCCCGAACTGCTAGGCCAGGTCTTCCCTGGACTGGAAACAAGCATCCTGGGACTGGTTTCAGGGTTTCACCCTTCATCAGCCAGGCTAGCTTGAATCCAGTGGCACTGTGAGCAAGGGACCCACTTCTGGGCATACCCTTCCCACTTAGGGCAACTTTAGCAACACAAAAGGATGATGGACGGAGTGCTGAACAATGCAAACACTCACCCCCAGTCACAGATCTGGGTTTAATCCATCGTTCTTTTGCTCACCATGCCGCCCCAGTTTGGACCCAGCCATATGCAAATCAGTCTTGACCCTGTTCCTCATGAGAACAGTCCAGCCCGAACTTTAGCAACACAAAAGGATGATGGATGGAGTGCTGAATGGCATGGGCAGCAAAAAAACGATGGATTTAGGCCCAGATCACTGTACTGGGGGTGAATGTTTGACAATGTTCAGCATTCCGTCCATGACTTGTTTTATTTGCTTTGTCGCCCTAAGTGGGAAGGGTATGCCCAGACGTGGGTCCCGTGCTTCCCATGCCACTGGATTCAAGCTAGCCTGGCTGATGAGGGGTGAAACCCCGAAACCGGTCCCAGGATGCTTGTTTCCAGTCCAGGGAAGACCTGGCCTAGCAGTTCGGGCTGGACTCTTCCCATGGGGAACAGGGTCAAGACTGATTTGCATATGGCTGGGTCCAAACTGGAATGGCATGGGCAGCAAAGAAACAATGGATTTAGGCCCAGATCACTGTACTGGGGGTGAATGTTTGACAATGTTCAGCATTCCGTCCATCACTTGTTGTTTTCACCTTTACTATATACACAACTCCTACCTCACAACTCCTACTTCACCCTCTGCGGGGAAAACAATCTAAGATGGAGTCGACACCCATGTGCAATGAAGCCGAAAGGGAGGAGTCCCTCGGTCTCGTGACTCGAAAAGACTTCTTCGAAGAAAATCAACTTGTAACACTCCAAGCCCAACACTAGATGGCAGGCTAATGCACAGCATGTGAATCTGCAGCGTCTCATGCCACGAACAGATGTACACTGGGTAAGTTACATTTTCCATATATATGTAGTTATAGATATGTAGGCATTTATATGAATACGTATATGATGTTTATACATATAGATATTAACATCTTATGTTTACTGCTGATTATTCTGATTAAAGCATGTGAATCTATGAAAGATACCCAAATACTGGAGAAGAAAATAAGTTACCTATAACTGTGGTTCTCCAGTATTGGTATCCTTCATAGATTCACATGCGACCAACCCTCCCCCTCCTCCAGGCTCACCTCTTTTTTTTCTTTATTTTGTACATCACTCGTGCTGGAAAATCTGAAAGACTGAACCTCTGTGCTGAAGGTTCCAAAGGGTGGTCCCGCCTGATTGGTTGGACTTGGGTCTTTTCTAATGACGCTAATAAGCTACGAAAGTGAATGTATTTTTTTCCATTGACTTCAATGGTAAAATGTAATCTGCTGCTTTCTCTGCACCATGGGACTCTCACTTCGACGGGGAATGATTCAAGCATGTTAATCTATGAAAGATACCAATACTGGAGAATCACAGTTACAGGTAAGTTAATTATTTTCTTTTGTTGTACCTTCTCTTGCCTGCATTCTAGAGGTTAATTGACTCACCACCACCCTTAATATTACTTAAACTCCAAAGAATATCATTGGATGACCTGTCTAGGGATAGACAAGAAGTAAAATTACCCTTCCCATTTTTAATTAAATTATTAAGAAAGGCTTCTGGATTTACCCTACTCCACTTCATGTGACCCCTATCCCCTCCCCCCTTACTTACTTGCCTTATATGCAATAGGTAAGCAAGTGGCCTTCAGCTAAGCTGTATGATAGTTACCAAGCAAAAAATGTGAATGGGATTATGGTCACTAAATGGCACAGTGCACTTTAAAAAGCCCCACACTATGTGCCCGAATAGAGGATATTAGAACAAAATCAATTGTGCTCCTGTTCCCTCTCCCTATAAAATTAGGTGGCCTGCTATCATTATAACCCAATATGTCCTATTGTCAACCTAGCTACATGACATAATTAGTTTATTAAGGGCCTCGCCACATGCAGTGGAAAACATTTCCATTTACCCTCTCCTTGGAAATCATAAAATCCACAAATGCGTTCCCTACTAAACTGGCATTTTGTTTTATTAAAATCACCTGCCCATATTAATGGGACTAAGGATTTCTCTCAACTATTATATATTACTGCTAGTGCCTTCTCCAAATCCTCAACAGTTTCAGCTGTTTTTAAGTCGTTATAATAAAAATTAATCAAAATCAGATTAACCACTTTAGCTTTTTGCAGATGTAGAACTTGAAAGTTAGGGAAAGAAGCTATCTCCTTAACCTTTAGGTTGTCTAATGCACATAAGAACATCGTTAAGCCCCCCCCCCCCTTCTTCCCTCTTCCTGATGACGTGGAAGCGCAGGAGAGCAATAAAATATGTAGCCATTTAATGTAACGGCGTTGGAAGCTCGTGTTTCCTGGCAACAAATAATACCGAAATTAGTAATATCATTCAGCCAGCCCCCATTAGATAGTTTATCCGAAATCCCTGCTATGTTCCAAGATAAGAACTGCAAACCCCGGTTACTATCACTGACACTTTTATCAGAATTAGAAACTAAAAATGTCTTTTTGGTACAGGGCATGCTAGCTTTAAGGGAGCTCACTGGCAACAGAGCCACAACCCCAGAGTCAATGTGCTTTGAAGGAATCAAGCGTCACTCAATAACTGGCAGATTTGATAATGCTTCAAAACGATTTGGATGAGGCATTAAACCTGACGGGGGTGCTTATAGATGGGCCTATTGTGGTTGTGAGATCTATAGTGGTCTTCCTTCCTCTAGATGTTAAACAAGCACTTACGTTTTTCATAGACTGAACCAAAGGCTTTAGGAAAACCAAATAGCTCTTAGAAGCTTTTTCACTACCCTACAAAGGCAGTCCAATATCCAAAAACAGCATACCTAGATGTATAGTAAAATGTATACAAACATGCTGTGCTAAAGCAAAGAGACAGTTACCTGTTAGTGCAAGAGCACATTCTATTAGCATAAAAGGAGCCACTGTGGCTTTCCTTGGAAACGTACATATAGCTGACATTTGTAAGGCAGCTACCTGGTCTACCCCACATACATATACAAAGCATTACTGTGTGAATGTACTAGCACGTCAGCAAGCCAGTGTAGGTCAAGCTTTGGTATGAACACTTTTCCAGTCAACTGCCACTTCCACAGGGTAGTCACTGCTATTATGGAGTGACTGCTTTACAGTCTATGCAGAGCATGTGTATCTACAGCCACACATGCCATCAAATAGAAAATGTTACCCAGTAAGCATCTGTTTGTGGCATGTAGTGCTGTAGATTCACACTCGCCCTCTCTGGACGCATGTAGCTGTACTAGTTACTTTATTTTGTATATACTTGTACATATGTTGTTACATTTGTATGCACATCTTTCTCTATACTTCCTCTTCACAACCGCCTGCGCTAAAACATTCTAACAAAGGAGTCAGTGCCCATGGGCAGTATCAGCGAGAAAGAGTCACTCGATCCAGTGACTTGGAAAAATGCTTCTTCGAAGAAAAACAATTTGCAACGCTCCGGACCCAACACTAGAAGTCAGGAGTATGCAGCACTTCATTCCACGAACAGATGCTTACTGGATAAGTAACGTTTACCTTCCAACGACTCCTAGATGAGAACTTTGCAGACTTGTATTCCACTCCTCCAGTCAGGGAACTACATGGCAGTCCTCCGTCTCAAGGATGCTTACATCTACATCACTGTGCACAGGACTCCTCAACAGTAGCTTAGGATTGTGGTAAATGGTACACATTACTAATTCACAATATTTTCAATTGGGGTAACAACCTTAAGAGTATTTACCAAATGCTTAGCTGGAGTTGCAACTCATTTAAGGTGCATCCAAGTTCATGTGTTTCCACATGTGGCTAACTGGCTGATAAAAGATCAAATCTGATTGACATCTACCCACAGACTCCTTACTGCTGAATTTCCCAGGCGTCAGACTGGATAGGGAAGATTTTTTACATGACCAGTGCCCCCGTATTGCTGGTAGCTGGTGTTGATCGGCACCACCTTGGCATGCTGACGCCAGTCCACCTTTTTCCGCGCTAGTTAGCGCTGATCCAGAGAAGAGCTACCCCTTTGTTTTTTGACTGGCTTTTTTTCAGTGTTTTGTAAAAAAACAAAAAAATCAACAACTTTGCGTTACCTCCTGTTTGTCGAGGATGTCTTTGAGAAAGACAGGTTTTAAACTGTGTGGCACCTTTCACCCTGCCATGTCGGTTACAGACTCCATTTGTGTCTCAATCACAACCCTGACTCCTGGCCCTGCTCGAACTACCAGGCCATGGCTCCAAAGGCTTTGAGGAAGTGGTTCCTGAAACTGTTAGCGGCTGGCAGGTGCACCAATTCCTCTTCATCTGATTGCAAGTCCTCTGGACAGTGAGGTAAGAGGAACAAGAAGAACAAGCCCTTGAAGCGGGCTGCAAATTCTCGTCCATCAGCTGACGTGACAACAATGAAACAGCATTTGAGGCACAGTTCTGCGAAGCCGTCGCCAGGTTTGATTTCATGCCTACCTGCTTTTCTGGGAGGCACAGTGACCCCCGCTCAACTTAAGGAGTTTTAAAGGCCTTGTGCTGTGTATTTGAGCAGGCTGATCCCTCCGGCAGCTTAGGCCTCTGCTGCAGTGGGCCTCTGTGAATCCAATCACTGATCCAGAATGACACTAGTCCCTACGCTGATTGCTCCTGGTGCCCACCAGCAGTGCCAGCCCCTTTTGGATTCCTATATCCAACACAGAGCTGGAACTGAGTTGACCAACGCCGATTCTGGCATTACAAAACTTAAATGCCATCGCCAACTGGATGGAAAAGAGCCCCCTTAAACTGAACTCAGACAAGACTGAGATCCTTATCCTCGGCTCCAACCGCTCCGCATGGGACTCCTCCTGGTGGCCAGCCACCCTAGGAACCACACCAACACCCACCAACCATGTGCCAATCTAGGTTTCATCCTAGACCCATCGTTCACCATGACCCAGTAAGTCAACGCCATCTCATTTTCCTGCTTCAACACCCTCATCATGCTCCGCAAGATCTTCAGATGGATCCCCACCGAAACTAGAAGGACGGTCACCCACGCCCTTGTCAGCAGCAGACTGGACTACCGCAACGCTCTCTACGCTGGAACCACGGCCACGCTCCAGAAGAAACTGCAACGTATACAGAACGCCTCCGCACGCCTCATCCTCGACATCCCACGCCGCAACCACCTCTCAGCCCACCTCAGAGACCTACACTGGCTCCCTGTCAACAAGAGGATCACCTTCAAACTCCTTATCCACTCCCACAAAGCTGGCCCTGCCTACCTCAACGAGCGACTCACCTTCCACACTCTCAACTGCCAACTCCGCTCCGCCAACCTCGCCCTCGCCACCGTCCCTTGCGTCCACCGAACTACAGCCGGCGGCAGATCCTTTTCCCACCTTGCAGCCAAGACCTAGAACTCCCTCCCCGTCCACCTACGACTGACCTTCAGGAAACGCCTCAAGATCTGGTTGTTCGAGCAGTAGTATTACTTCCTTCCCCCTCCATCAGCGCCTTGAGACCCTGGTAGGTGAGTAGCGCGCTTTACAAATGATTGATTGATGTTGGCGCCTGAGCCCTATTCTAAAGGACTATGCCTCTGGGAAGAATGGGAGGGGTCACTGGACCCTTTAGAATACCAGCTAGAAAGCCAGGAATCCATGGACTGAAGTGAGGAACTGGGTGTTGCCAGTGGACCAAATACCTCTCCAGATACTGGTTTGCTTTCTCCCCCTACCGTGGCTACGGAGGCGGGAGCAACATACACAGTAGTGGTGAAGAGGGCAGCTGAGGTCTTGGACCTTGAACTACCTCGGTCGTAGTCGAGATGAACATCTTGACAGAAGTGCTTCAAGCAGGAGCTTCCTACATTAAACTCCTGCTCCCTTTTAATGAATCACTAACTGATGTCCTACCGGGAACCTGGTCCAAGCTCAGCACAGGGGCTCCTGCGAACAGTACAATTGCCTGCTGCCATCGCCCCGCACCTGGGGAACAAATCTTTCCTCCCTGAACACCTCACCCTTGAGATCTTGGTTGTCCAAGCCTCACCCTCCCATGGTACATCCCCTGTCGCTCCCCCAGACAGGGAGACTTAGAGACTTAGATACCTCTGACAAGGTGTTTTCTTTTACCGTCTGGAATTGCGTTCGGTGAACACCACATTCTTATTGGGTCACTATTCCCACACACTGTGGAATACGGTTGCGCTGGTGCTGTCACAAAGTTAGATGTCTCATCAGATGAACTAGTTACTTACCTTCGGTAATGCATTATCTGATTCAGACAATATCTAGCCGCAGATTATTTACTGTCCCACAAATCCTCCCCGCTCTTCGGACAGATTTCTAGGGCTAAGGATACTCCCTTTCAGCTCCCTAGTTTGAACACACCGGTGTCAGTGTACTTCATGGCTCAGCGTTTCTGGCGTGGAAAGTCGTGAAAAAGATGCTGACATCAGCGAACCAAATGTTTCCTATAAAGATGACCACAATGTCACTTCCGGTGCGGACAGTGATGACACGCTGAGCTGATCGGTGCCACCTACTGGCGTGCAGGAGTACTGCTCACGCAAAAAATCTTCCAGATCCAGTCTAACCCCTGGAAAATTCAAGGGTAAGGAATCTGAGGCTTGATATTGTCTCTGCCAGATAAAGCTTTACAGAAGGTAGTAACTTGTCATGTGCAAAGCCTTGTCCACACTTAGCAACTTGTTCAACTTTCCACAAATTCGGTATCTCAATCCAGATTGAAAAAATAAAAATCACACTTAAACTCATAATGAACCCTTGTTGTTCTGGGGTCCAACACAATTAGGTCGCAATGAAAGCTGACCCCAGGAACAACAGAGTAATAGCATTTCAAAGGCTGCTTTTCCTTTACAAGATATTTATGTTAGCTGACAGTGAGAATGATATTGTTCCAGAAATTATTATTATTATTTTTTTCCAAGTCTTATCAATGGAATTTTTTGGATCCCACATGGGGAGACACCTCTGGTCAAAGCAGATGTTCACCAGTTGAGTAACTGTTTTAATTGAGGGTGATTCACTTAGCTCTGAAATCCTTCCTGTAGGAAAGTGACATGTCTGACAGTTACCCCCACTTTTTGCGTGGTGTCAGTGTGTTTAGACTGTAGTACACTAGGATCCTGCTAACCAGAACCCAGTGTCTATGTTCTCTCACCTACATTTAGTTGGTAAGTAACTTTTACACCCCACCATTGGCAGACTGGTGCACCCATGTAAGTCCCTAGTATATGGTACTTCGGTACCCAGTGCATTGGTATCCTAGGCATCCCCCATGGACTGCAGCATGTATTGTGCCACCCGTGCTGGCCCATGCAAACTGTAACTTCAAGCCTGCTATTGCAGCCTGTGTGAAATGGTGTATGCACCTTTCATCCAGATAGAATGTTTGCCTTATATCACAGTCACTGCACTCTGAACTTATAAGTCACCCCTAAGGTAGTCCCTTCAGCCCGAGGGCATGGTGCATGGTTCTAAGCGTGAAGGCACCCCTGCATGAGCAGAGCTGCCCCTACAAACCCCCGGGGTTTCTAAGTGTGGGGAAGCCATCTTAAGGTATGTAGTGGACTCTGGCCAACACAAAATGTCCAACTACATGTTGGCTTCACTGAACCTAGTCCTGTTTGGTATCAAACATGTTGGAATCGTGCAACTACACCAAATCCAGGGCTAGTTGAATAGTACCATGTACTCTAGGAGATCCCCCATGTCTACCTATACAGCCTTGTAGGGTCTGTATGCCATGTTGTTCTGCTGCTGACCCCAGACACTGTTCTGTACTCCTGCTCCTGAGCCTAACTATCACCTCTCTATTAGAAAATGTTGTCTCTGACTAGGGTGGGGTGCCTCTGAGCACCACCAGACTGCTTTGAAGGGCATATTTGGTGCCTTCCTTGCATAAACCGGTTTACTCCAGTGCAGGAGGCCCTGGCTCCTGCTCTGGCGGGAAACCACACACAGGACAGGGGAATGACCACACCCCTGTCCAGTTCCTCCTCTAGGGAGGTGCCCAGAGCTCTGCCTCGTGGCCACTTGATTCTGCCATCTTGGAAATAAGATGAGCAGAGGCCCCTGGAAGCATCTGACTGGTTAGTCCAGCTGGGTGACGTCCCTATCCCCACCAATAGGTGGGTCACTGCAGCAAAGGTCCAACCTTCTTCCTGGGTTACTTAGGAGCCCTCTTGAGCGTGGGGACCATAGATTTGTCTGGGGATTCTTCTCCAGAACAGTCTAAAGGCTGTTCTGCAGGACACTTCTGCACCCTGGACACTGGAATCTCTGCATGACTTAGCTGGCATTCAAGACAAGACTGCACCTAGTAGGAGGGCTCCTACTGCAACTTTGTCCCATGCATTGCAAGGGCTCTGCAACCTGTGTGGCCATGCATCCTCCAGAGTCACAAGGACTCTGCCTGCACTTAGGAAAGCAAGAAGGAATCTTCCTTGGAGTGAAGGAGTCACTGCCCTGCATCTGCAAGCACCTCAATGTCGACAACCGGTTTGTAGATCCTGCTGTTCCACAATTTTTGTAAGGCTCTACTACACAGGTGGTGGTTCTGTGGCCCTCCAGAGGTCTGACCTGTCTTGGTTGCAACTGATAAGTGTGTGGTCCCTTACTTGAGCTGCCTGGTTGGAACCCCTGTGCACCAAGTCTATTTGTCGTTGCTTACACTTGTTGGCTCTTCAGTCCGAAGACTTCCTAGCTCGAAGAAGCCCCAGCCTTCAGCACTGCACAGCTCAAACAACATCCTCTCTGAAACTTCTGTGATGTGGGCACCCCTCTTTGCTGTGCTGCTAAGTTTTCCAGGCGACTCCCTGTGCCTGCTGCCATAGGGTCCTGCTGGGGGCTCTAACGATTCCTCCTGGCTCCCCTACTTGCCGAGGGCTGGCCCTGACTTACCTGCAAAGGTTGAGTCTCCTGGACCTTGCTGGGCCTCAAAATTCTGCAACACTCCATGCCATGCTTTCTTGCATTTGCCAAGGCTTGTTGGTGGTTCTGCTGACCACAGACCCCACTGCAATCCGACGAGCGGCGTGGGACAGCTTGTGGACGACTCTTGGGATCCTTCTGCATCGCCCGGACTCCACAGCTGCACTTCTTCAACCACTGTCCAACAGGAAAGCATCTCCAATAAAAGACTGGGCATTGCTCCTGCACTGCCTGAGAACCCCTGGGTAGTCTGGACTCTGTTGCCTCTTTCCTTAGGTCCTCTTCTTCCGGAATGCACGCCTGGGTTCCACTGACCTGGTTCATGGCTCACAACAGCAGCCAGAAAACCAAGGGCCCCATTGACTTCAATGGAAGGTTCCAGCACAACTTCACCTCTATGCACCTGGGTTCCCTGATGTATGTACTCCGCTTCTCTGGGTGTACGCGGGTGGGGCACTCTTAAACCTCCCTTGTCCAATTGGCGGTCCTCTGGGAATGGTCTTAAAACTCAAACTCCAACTGCGACTTCCCAGTGTTATCCTATGAGCACCTAACCCGGGTGATATCTCTGCACACAAGCACCTGGGGAATCTTACCTAATAATTTTGGTGTTCTAATGCTTCCCCAGTCCTGAGGAGCCTTGTTTGGTAGTTTGGGTTGGTAGTGATTTTTGCATTTCATTTTTAGGTTTTGCCTGCACAGCTCTTAAGCTGTGCTTACGAACTCTTTTGTTTTTAATTTAAAAAGACAATCTTAAGAGAGCCACACATTACTTACTATTTCTAGGCTTCACCAGTCACTCTCCTTTTCTTGCTTCTGACTGGTCAGCAGCTGCTTCTAACGTCATCAAGCAACACATCCTCTTTTCTTCCCTTGGCATCAGCTGTTTTCTGGTGCTTGGACAAAATGCATCTTCTGATTGGCAGTCAGTGGCTGCCAGCTGGTTTCATTCCACTGGCTGCGCGTGCTTCAGAGGTCCTATTTTTTTTTTTTTTTTTTTCTTTTTACTTCTGTTCCCCACTCCATAGAGTATGTGTATTTAACTCAAACTTGACCAAAGGTAATGGAGTGCTTTAATTGTGCTCCAGTCATATTTCAGACCGAGATGAACTGATGTGCCCGGAATCACAGGATATTGAACTGAAGCCGAGACTCCTACCCGGTTCCCCAGCTTAACTGTTGGCTGTTCTGTGCTTCTGTTCTAGTGATATCACGTGTCACTAGTTGTAGGAAGTTGGCTCTGTATGTACTATTTCAAAGTAAGAAATAGCATGCACAGAGTCCAAGGGTTCCCCTTAGAGGTAAGATAGTGGCAAAAAGAGATAATTCTAATGCTTTATTTTGTGGTAGTGTGGTCGAGCAGTAGGCTTATCAGAGGGTAGTGTTAAGCATTTGTTGTACACACACAGGCAATAAATTAGGAACACACACTCAGAGACAATTCCAGGCCAATAGGTTTTTATATAGAAAAATATATTTTCTTAGTTTATTTTAAGAACCAAAGGTTCAAGATTTACAAGTAATACTTTAAATGAAAGGTACTTCACTTAGGAACTTTGAATTAGCAAAATAGCATATACAGTTTTCACACAAATGACATATAGCTGTTTTAAAACTAGACAGTGCAATTTTCAACAGTTCCTGGGGGAGGTAAGTGTTTGTTAGTTTTTGCAGGTAAGTAAACCACCTACGGGATTCAAAGTTGGGTCCAAGGTAGCCCACCGTTGGGGGTTCAGGGCAACCCCAAAGTTACCACACCAGCAGCTCAGGGCCGTTCAGGTGCAGAGGTCAAAGTGGTGCCCAAAACGCATAGGCTTCAATGGAGAAGGGGGTGCCCCGGTTCCAGTCTGCCAGCAGGTAAGTACCCGCGACTTCGGAGGGCAGACCAGGGGGGTTTTGTAGGGCACTGGGGGGGACACAAGTCCACACAAAAAGTACACCCTCAGCGGCACGGGGCGGCCGGGTGCAGTGTGCAAACAAGCATTGGGTTCGCAATAGGATTCAATGGGAGACCAAGGGGTCTCTTCAGCGATGCAGGCATGCAAGGCGGGGGGGGGGGGGGGCTCCTCGGGGTAGCCACCACCTGGGCAAAGGAGAGGGCCACCTGGGGGTCGCTCCTGCACTGGAGGTCGGATCCTTGTGGTCCTGGGGGCTGCGGATGCAGTGCCTTTACCAGGTGTCAGGTCTTTGAAGCAGGCAGTAGCGGTCAGGGGGAGCATCTGGATTCCCTCTGCAGGTGTCGCTGTGTGGGCTCAGGGGGGTCAACTCTGGCTACTCACGGTCTCGCAGTCGCCGGAGAGTCCTCCCTGTGGTGTTTGCACCCGACGCCCCCGGCTCGACTTGTGGAGAACAGAGTACAAAGTCTCACGCTTCCGGCGGGAAACGTGTGTTGGTTCAACGTTGCTTCTTTGTTGCAAAGTTGCAGTCTTTGTGGAACAGAGCCGCTGTCCTCAGGAGTTCTTGGTTCTTCTAGATGCAGGGCAGTCCTCTGAGGCTTCAGAGGTCGATGGTCCTTGGGGAACGCGTCGCTGGAGCAGTGTCTTTAGAAGTGGGGAGACAGGCCGGTAGAGCTGGGGCCAAAGCAGTTGGTGTCTCCGTCTTCTCTGCAGGGTTTTTCAGCTCAGCAGTCCTTCTTCGTCTTAGGTTGCAGGAATTTAGCTTACTGTGTTCTGGGAGCCCCTAAATACTGAATTTAGGGGTGTGTTTAGGTCTGGGAGTTAGTAGCCAATGGCTACTAGCCCTGAGGGTGGCTACACCCTCTTTGTGCCTCCTCCCTGAGGGGAAGGGGGCACATTCCTATCCCTATTGGGGGAATCCTCCATCTGCAAGATGGAGGATTTCTAAAAGTTAGTCACCTCAGCTCAGGACACCTTAGGGGCTGTCCTGACTGGCCAGTGACGACTCCTTATTTTTCTCATTATCTCCTCCGTCCTTGCCATCAAAAGTGGGGCCGTGGCCGGAGGGGGCGGGCATTTCCACTAGCTGGAGTGCCCTGGGGTGCTGTAACAAAGGGGGTGAGCCTTTGAGGCTCACCGCCAGGTGTTACAGTTCCTGCAGGGGGAGGTGAGAAGCATCTCCACCCAGTACAGGCTTTGTTACTAGCCACAGAGTGACAAAGGCACTTTCCCCATGTGGCCAGCAACATGTCTGGTGTGTGGCAGGCTGCTAAAACCAGTCAGCCTACACGGTTAGTCTGTTAAGGTTTCAGGGGGCACCTCTAAGGTGCCCTCTGGGGTGTATGTTACAATAAAATGTACACTGGCATCAGTGTGCTTTTATTGTGCTGAGAAGTTTGATACCAAACTTCCCAGTTTTCAGTGTAGCCATTATGGTGCTGTGGAGTTCGTGCATGACAGACTCCCAGACCATATACTCTTATGGCTACCCTGCACTTACAATGTCTAAGGTTTTGCTTAGACACTGTAGGGGCATAGTGCTCATGCACTTATGCCCTCACCTATGGTATAGTGCACCCTGCCTTAGGGCTGTAAGGCCTGCTAGAGGGGTGACTTATCTATACCTGTAGGCAGTGTGAGGTTGGCATGGCACCCTGAGGGGAGTGCCATGTCGACTTAGTCTTTTTATCCCCACCAGCACACACAAGCTGGCAAGCAGTGTGTCTGTGCTGAGTGAGGGGTCCCCAGGGTGGCATAAGACATGCTGCAGCCCTTAGAGACCTTCCCTGGCATCAGGGCCCTTGGTACCAGGGGTACCAGTTACAAGGGACTTACCTGGATCCCAGGGTGTGCCAATTGTGGAAACAAAAGTACAGGTTAGGGAAAGAACACTGGTGCTGGGGCCTGGTTAGCAGGCCTCAGCACACTTTCAGATCATAACTTGGCATCAGCAAAGGCAAAAAGTCAGGGGGTAACAATGCCAAGGAGGCATTTCCTTACACTAGTAATAAAACTCTTAACACCCTATTTTTGGTGGTTGGAGTCGGGGAAAGTGTGTTGGTGTTCAGTGATCAGACATGGTCTTTTCCTCTCACACCTCGTTTCAGTGCACTGTTTGTCTGCTATGATCTCTTTGGGTACAAGGCTGTATTCATCTCTTTTCTACTGCTGTGGGCAGTTGCAGTGTCAACCGGGATTAACAGGTAACTGTCTTATCACCTTGTGATCGACTAGTTATCTTTGAGCACATAGGTTGTGTACCAGGTGTGTCGGCAGGTCTGTGCCACATGTGTGCTTTGTAGTGTGGAGCCTCCGGCTGCAATCTCACACCTCATCAGATATTATGAATACCTATTTGGTGTGAACATTTCTGACTAATGTAGTTTTAGAAGTGCCCATCACATCACACTGCGTTTCGTTTTATTAATTACAGACCACATATGTTCCTGTTATCAAGAAAACCAGGCCCTGGTGGGTACTAAAAAAAAAAAACTGAAACGATGTGTGGGTAACGACAAGGCGGTGCTTACTGGGTAGAGAGGAGGTCTCATGGGGGCTTCAGTGACACAGTTACAGTTGTCACCAGCAGAAGGCTGGGAGCAGCTGATAAACTGTCCCTTACCTCACCTTGTCAAGCTGTCTCTCTCTACTTGTGTGTGCTCCAGGATCTCTAAAAAATCCTCACCCTATAAAACCTTAAAAGCTTCATGACCACGGCACCATCTGAAGATTGTGACATAATTGTGAACGAGTTGTAAAAATTAATCTGTTTGCTCCCTCCATTTGCATTTCCTGTGCGTCGTGGATGCGTTGCAGTGTGTTCTGCTCTCAGCTGTGTTGCTGCTCAGCCAACGGTCTTATATTGTTCTGTGCTGCTATGTGCTGCTTCTGTGTACTCCTGCTGCTGTGTCACCTGAGCTTGATTTACAAGAATCTAAACATGCCGATTGTGAACCCACCGGCTCAGTGTCCAGCACCCCAATCTACCTATCTTGAAGGAAAATCAGCTGCTGAATTATCCTCCATATTTAACATATTTATCATTTGGGTGAGGGTGTGGCCTAGCAGCCAGAGCTGCTAACTGAAGGAAAAGGTTCGAGCCTCTGTGTCAGCTCAACATCCTATGCCAATCCCTTAATCTCTCTGTGCCTTCAAAAAATGAATGTGTCCTGATGTAATGTAACCAGTGCTTAGTAAAGCACTCCAATACCTTTAGGCCGAGTTCACGCTATATAAAACTGCAAAAAAAAATTCATCCAAAAGCTGGAGGGTTTTCAGGTACCCCTGAACTCTAAATCATGCCCTTCGGAGTCCTATAGAGACCAGGCTCCTGGCATCTGTCCATCTGCAGTTCGACCTCCAGATCTAGAGCTTACTTAGACTGGCAGCCTGTATAGGTCTGGCCTGACAGTGCAGCAATCTCTTAGATGTATTGTTAATAACTCTTTAATATCCAAGAAAGAAGTGACTCAAACAGATGATCACTAAAGAACAAAAATATATTTCTACTACAACGTTTCAGCTTCCGCCTTCCTCCGGTAGTACAAGATTGTTTGCTCAGTGGCTGCACAGCTGACACTGGTGGATTTTCAAAAAGCATCATGAGTGAAGATTCCAATTGGAATGTGGAATCAATGCAGTCCTGAGAACTCTTCGGATATGCAGAAATCAAGTGGTATTGTCAGTAATGTTCAGTCCATCTGGATGCAGTGATTTTAAACGGTACATCCAGAAATTTTCTCTGATGTCCAGTAGTTCTTCCTTTAAAACATGTTCCACAGGGAAAATCTTCAAATCTGATAGTAAATGGTCCTCAAGGTTAAAATGGTTGGCTACAGGCTGGTCAAGTTTCTTGTTAATTATTGCTGATTTGTGGTTCCTGAATCGTGTAAGGAGGTCATTCACAGTTTGAAGTACCTACACTTCTAAGCAGAGGGCCAATATGTTTCATGGGTAAGTACCTGCACTTCTCAGCAGAAGGACAATACATTTATTGGGAGAGTACTAGCACTTCTCAGCAGAGGGATCAAATGTTTCATGGGAGAGTATCTGCATTTCTAAGTAGTAGAAAGGTACTCTGGGATAATGAGTGCCTACACTTACATATTTCCATTTCAAGCATTGCCTGGAGGAGTATTTCTCTCTTCCCTCATGCTATTAGCTCTTTATTGTATCATTCAACCACCTATGGGTGCTTGCACTGCAGAGCAAGAAATACTAATAAGCATCTCAAAAGTACACCGAATCGTGACATATTAAGTCTATATTTCGTACATGCATTGTATACAGAAAGGGATAGTATTTTGTTTTTCTCTGCGTCAGTTTCTTTTTAGGTTTCATATAGAAAGTGAACTCTACTCTGCACCACTTTATGCCACTGTACTTTACACCACTCTGCTCTTCTCTATACCACCTCTGTAGCACTCTACTGCACTCTCTACTTTTCACCACTCTGTGCCACTACGCTGTACTTCATTACACTATACACCTTTCTACTCTCCACCATTGCACTCCATGCCACTGTGCTCTACAGCACTTTACGGCGCTTTACTCTAAGCTCTACACCATTCTGCTCTACTCCTTTAAGGAAATGCCTATTTGGCATGGTTACCCCCTGACTTTTTGCCTTTTGTTGATGCCAGTTATGATCGAAAGAGTGCCGGGACCCTGCTAACCAGGCCCCAGCACCAGTGTTCTTTCCCTAAACTGTATCTTTGTTCCCACAATTGGCACAGCCCTGGCACCCAGATAAGTCCCTTGTAAATGGTACCCCTGGTACCAAAGGCCCTGATGCCAGGGAAGGTCTCTAAGGGCTGCAGCATGTCTTATGCCACCATGGGGACCCCTCACTCAGCACATGCACGCTGCCTCACAGCTTGTGTGTGCTGGTGGGGAGAAAACAACCAAGTCGTCATGGCACTCCCCTCAAAGTGCCATGCCAACCTCACACTGCCTGTGGTATAGGTAAGTCACCCTTCTAGCAGGCCTTACAGCCCTAAGGCAGGGTGCCCTATACCACAGGTGAGGGCATATGTGCATGAGCACTATGCCCCTAGTGTCTAAGCAAAACCTTAGACATTGTAAGTGCAGGGTAGCCATAAACAGCATATGGTCTGGGAGTTTGTCAAACACGAACTCCACAGCTCCATAATGGCTACACTGAAATCTGGGAAGTTTGGTATCAAACTTCTCAGCACAATAAATGCACACTGATGCCAGTGTGGAATTTATTGTAAAATGCACCCAGAGGGTATCTTAGAGATGCCCCCTGAATACCAGTCTGACTCCTAGTGCTAGAGTAGGTAGTTGGCTCTGTATATACTATCTCAAAGTAAGAGATAGTGTGCACAGAGTCTAAGGGTTCCCATTAGAGGTAAGATAGTGGCAAAATCAGATAATTCTAATACTCTATTTTGTGGTAGTGTGGTCGAGCAGTAGGCTTATCAGAGGGTAGTGTTAAGCATTTGTTGTACACACACAGGCAATAAATGAGGAACACACACTCAGACTTACTCCAGGCCAGTAGGTTTTAAATAGAAAAATATATTTTCTTAATTTATTTTAGAACCAGAAGATTCAAGATTTGAAGTAAATACATAAAATGCAAAGTACTCCACACAGGTAAGTAAGGAACTTTGAATTAGAGCAGTAACCTACACAGTTTCAGTTAAAATGGCAATAAGCTATTTTAAAAGTGGACAATTAGTGCAAAAATCAACAGTTCCTGGGGGAGGTAAGTATTGGTTAGTTTTCAGGTAAGTAAGGTACCTACAAGTTCAAGTTCTTGGGCATAGGCAGCCCACTGTTGGGGGTGCAAGGCAACCCCAAAGTAATCGCACCAGAAACACAGGGCCGGTCAGGTGCAGAGGTTAAAGGAGGGCCCAAAACACATAGGCGCCTATGAAGAACAGAAGTGCTCCGGTTCCAGTCTGCCAACAGGTAAGTACCTGCGTCTTTGGAGGGCAGACCAGGGGGGTTTTGAAGAGCACTGCTGGGGGAGGGAGGAGTGGACAAGTAGGCACACAAAACACACCCTCGGCGGCACAGGGGCGCCTGGGTGCAATGTGCAAAGCAGGCATCGGGTTTTCAATAGGTATCAATGGAGGGACCCGGGGGTCACTCTAGCGGTGGAGGGCAGGGCACAGGGGGGCTTCTCGGCCAGCCCCCGTCTGAACGACTGGGCTAGGCAGAGGGTCGCCTGATGGTCACTCCTGCACGGGAGTTCGGTTCCTTCTGATCCTGGGGGCTGCGGGTGCAGTGCTTGGTCCAGGCGTCGGGTTCTTTGTTCCAGGCAGGCACGGTCAGGGGGAGCCTCTGGATCTCCTCTGCATGCGTTGCTGTGGGGGACCAGGGGGGTCGTCTCAGGTTACTTACGAGGGCGTGGTCGCCTGGGAGTCCTCCCTGTGGTGTTGGTTCTCTGGAGCTCGAGCCGGGGGCGTCGGGTGCAGAGTGTGAAGTCTGAAGCTTCCGGCGGGAAGAGTGAAGTCTTTAGAAAGTTGCAAGAAAGTTGCAAAGTTGTTGCTGTTTGTGAACAGTGCCGCTGTTCTCTGGAGTTTTTGTCATTCGGGTTCAGGGCAGTCTTCTGAGGCTTCAGAGGTCACGCTTCCCTGTCGGATGTGTCGCTGAGCAGGTTCTTTGAGTCTGGAGACAGGCCGGTAGGACTGGGGCCAAGTCAGTTGGTGTCTCCGTCGTCTCTGCGGAACACTAGACATAGATCTATTCGCAACAAGTGAAAACACAAAATGCAAAAACTTCGCATCCAGACACCCACATCCCCTATCCAAGGGCAATGCTCTATGGATCAATTGGTCATGGATATTTGCTTACGCCCTTTCCCCCCCCCCCCCCCCTCCCCCCCTTTCCCTTTCTAGTCAACAAATTGCGTCAAACGTCACTCAACGTGATACTCATAGCACCAACATGGCACGTCAGCCTCGGCACACAACACTATTAGACCTATCTGTAGTACCTCACTCCAAACCCAAACAGACCAGATTTGTTACCAAAAAACAAAGGTCAAATCAGGCATCCAAACCCCAATGCTCTCAACCTAGCGATTTGGCTCCTGAAGTCATAGAATTTGGTTATTTAAATCTTCCATCTGAACGTATGGAAGTAATTAAACAAGCCCAAAAACCTACTACTAGACAGTGCTATGCAAAGAAGTGGAAAATATTTATCTACTATTGTCAATCTAAGACCATAGATAAACTTACAGCATCTATACAAGTTATTGTATACTATTTACTTCATTTACAGAAATCAAATTTGGCTTGTTCCTCCATAAAAATACACCTTACTGCAGTATCTGCATACTTACAAACTATTCAACATACTTCTTTATTCAGAGTTCCTGTTATCAAAGCTTTCATGGAAGGATTAAAACACATCATTCCACCCAGAACACCACCTGTACCATTGTGGAATTTAAATATTGTACTTACCAGACTCATGGGACCATCTTTTGAACCCATGCACTCTTGCCAAATTCAATTTTTAACATGGAAAGTTGCCTTTCTTGTGGCTGTTACTTCTTTAAGAAGAGTTAGTGAAATACAAGCATTCACTCTTGAAGAACCTTTTTTCCAAGTTCACAAACACAAAGTTGTACTAAGAAGAAATTCAAACATTCTACCAAAATTAGTATCTCACATCAATCAAACAGTGGAATTGCCAGTCTTCTTTCCACGGCCAGATTCTGTGGCAGAAAGAGCTCTTCATACCATAGATCTCAAAAGAGCTCTTATGTACTACATAGACAGAACTAAAGATTTTAGGAAAACAAAACAACTTTTTGTTGCTTTCCAACAACTTCATACAGGCAGTCCTATATCAAAACAAGGTATAGCAAGATGGATTGTTAGATGTATACAAACACATTCTACAAGAAAGAAGGGTGCAACAATGTTTTTTTAGGAAACATACCAATGGTTGATATATGTAAAGCAGCTACATGGTCAACCCCTCATATATTTACAAAACACTAATGTGTTGATGTTTTCTCACAGCAACAAGACACTGTAGGCCAAGCTGTCTTAAATACATTATTCCAAACAACTTCAACTCCTAAAGGCTAGCCACCGCTTTTTGGAAGGACTAACTGCTTTGTAGTCTATGCATAGCATGTGTATCTGCAGCTGCACGCGTCATAGAACGGAAAATGTCACTTACCCAGTGTACATCTGTTCGTGGCATGTAGTGCTGCAGATTCACATGCACCCTCCCTCCTCCCCAGAAGCCTGTAGTCGTTTAAGTTACTAACATTTGTACATATGTATATCCATTTACATGGACATCTCTTTTCTTTTATATACTCTCACTCCTTTCTTCACCCTCTGCGGGAAAACAATCTAACAATGGAGTCAATGCCCATGCGCAATGGAACCGAGAGGAGGAGTCCCTTGATCCCGTGACTCCGAAAAGACTACTTCGAAGAAAAACAACTTGTAACACTCCGAGCCCAACACTAGATGTCGGTATGGATATGCATAGCATGTGAATCTGCAGCACTACATGCCACGAACAGGTGTACACTGCGTAAGTAACATTCTCTCTCTCTCTCTCTCATATATATATATATATATTAGTAGCTAGTCTGGCAGAGAGTTATTCCTAATGAATTTCAGTGTCAACTTTTGTAATTGCACAAAAAAAATTGTATATTCTGTGTGAGGGCTCTAGGAATACAATTTATCTTGATGGTGTCAATTCTGCATACTCTTGAAGAACGATGATGTCAAGTTATACATCCCTCCACATGCATGGAGAGGAAAAAAAAATAGACTGGAATGTGGCCTGAGCGATCAACAGTTGCTGAGAGTAATTCAAGCATTCCATTGATCATCGAGCCGTTTGTTGCACTTCCTTCAGAGCCGCAACTTGTCACTCCTTGGGGCAGCAAACTGTCTCAGTACTTAGTGACACTGCCCCAGGGTAGATTCATGGCACCTGCACATCAGGGTCTCTCTCAGCTTCCTGGAGTCGGCTACCTCACTCCTTAGACTTATGGCATAATTCAGTATCAGGACAGCTGTAGTAATCATTGCTTAGTATGTCCTCCCACTGTGTTCAGCGTATAGTAGCCTAATCTGATAGAGACATCTATTTGCAAATTCTTTACCAGGTATCCGTCTGGACCGTACAGTTTCTTAAACAGTACCCCTGTGCACCTTTAGGTGGCTTCGACCAGCTTTGCATCAGTTATCCGCTTCGTCCGTGCCCGATATGACGTCGTGGGTCTCATATAGGTGCCACCCCATAGCGCTGACGTCGGTTCTTTTCTTTTCGCACCAGCCAATGCTGATACAAAGAAAGATCTACTCCTCAGTCACTTTTTGACTGGTCTTTTTTGACATTTGGCAATGCTTTTTTTGTGTGTTTCCACTCCTGGTGCGCCGAGAGATGTCTTCGCATAAGACCGATTTGAAGCCCTGCGGACCCTGCCATTTGGGTGATGTTCATGATGGATCTGCACCTCGTGTGTCTTTGGTGTCTGGAACACAACCACAACCCAAAGTCATGCTCCGAATGGCAGGTCATGAATCTGAAGGCTTTAAGGGAGTGGTCCCTCAGCTCCGTGTAAGTCTTGATCGAGAGGAAGGCCCCCACCCTTAGTCATCTCACTACAAATCCTCAGGATGATCAGGTAAGTCAAGGCATAAGAAGAAATGGAAGGTGAAACGTTCTTCGACTTCACCTCGTCCATTTGCAGACAAGGTGAGGGAGCGTAGTCGATCGAGGTCTCCATCTGCGGAGCCTGCGTCTGGGCTAACTTTGTACTCTCCCAAGTTTCTGGGAGCGGGAATGACCCCTCAGAGTTTAATGAAGCCGTGCGACTCACTTTTGGGCACTCCAACTCCGCTGGCGTGCCTAAGGAGCCCTTAGAGTCTGAAGGGGTCCCTTCGGGTTCTGCACCAGCAGCTTCGGCCTTGACTCCGAGGAGTACCCAGGGATCTATTCATGGATCCAAATCGGCTCTGGTCGTGCCACTTCAACTTTCCCGGTTCCCAGTTCCGACATCAACACTATCTGTGCCATCTATGTCCCTTGGCAGCGCCACCCTATCCTCATTGCCAACCCTGACATGGACCAGATGGGTGCCGTACAATGCAGATTCCAGCGCTGGTAGGGGCCCTTGCACCCTGTCAGATTCTGAGCCTTATTACTATGGGCTTAGTTACGGTGAAGAAGGGGAGGGGTCACTGGACCCTTTAGAATACCAGCTCCAAGACCCCAATGACTGACGGATGGACCTGGATGAAGCCAGTGGCCTGGATACCTCCCCAGAAACTGACATGCTCTCTTTCCCTTCCCCTGGCTACAGATGGAGCTTCATATTCAGTGGGGGTGCAGAGAGCGCGGCTGAGGTATTGGACCTCAAGCTGCTTTCGTTGGCGGTCAAGACTAACCTAACAGAGGTGCTTCAACCTGTGGCTTTCTCCTTGGAGCCTCTATTCCCCTTTAATGAAGCCCTTACAGATGTCCTACTGAGTACCTGGTCCAAACCTAGCACAGGCGCTCCTGTGAACAGGACGTGCCGACCACCCTGAGTGGGTGACCCAGATCCCACCCCTGAGAACCTGGTCATCCAAGCCTCCTCCTCCCAAGGCGTGTCCCCTTCCGCACCCCTAGACAGGAAATCCAAGAGGCTGGACACTCTTGGGAAGAAGTTTTTTTCCGCCAGCCTAGCATTCCGGTCCGAAAACACTGCATGCCCTTTGGGCTGTTATTCCCACATGCTGTGGTATTCGGTTGTACAAGTGCTGCTACAGGTCCTGAAGGAGTCCTGGCGGGGCTGTACTTTCCCAAGCAGTTGCTGAGGGGAGAGACACATACGATCCGATGTGAAATGGACACGTAAGACTCACTGGGTAGAGTGGTTGCTTAGACAGTGGCCTTGAGGCGCCACACCTAGTTGAGGATGTCTGGCTTTTCGGGGGATGTCCAGCCTAACCTTATGGTCATGCCCTTTGATGGCACCTGTCTCTTCGAAGAGAAAGCAGACTCCGTGCTCGAGCGCTTCAAAGATTCTTGGGCTACGCCCAGGTCCTTAGGCTTCATGGCAGCCCCTCAGTCTGCCTTCCCCCCAGTGACATAGTTCTTACCAAACCACCGTGCTGTGCATGCTGCCCAGCCTCTGTGTGCCCGGGGACATAGGATCCACTGCCCTTGTAGATCAGGGAGCCATCAGTCTGGCCAGTCTGCACCCCCACCCCACCCCAATTGCTTAACACCCGCAGTGCAGAGGTCTCCATACCTTCTGTAGGGAGCTGGGTTCTGGGTGCAATACCAACACCCCTCCCCACCCCCAAACACACACACACACACACTTTTTGCCTAGGGCATGGGTACCACTTGTGCCACTCTGAGGGACCCAGCACCAATTTTATTCAGTCTTCCATTGTGGGCTGCATGTCAAGGTGCTCACAAAATTGAAAACACATGCCACACAGCCTGTGTGCCATGCCCCCTAACACTGCATGCAGTATATTTGAGTCACCAGCAGGCCTTACAGCCTTACGGCAGGGTGCATTATTTTATATGTGAGGGCATATATGCATGAGCAGATATACCCCTGCTATGACTGTTGGTTCTGAGACTTAGTAATTGCGTAGGGAAGCCATTTTAAATGCATGTGCTGGGCACTGGTTGCTACAAGTTCCCCGGCTACATGATGGCTTCTCTGAACCCTGGGATGTTTTGGTATCAAACATCCCAGAATAATAAATCCTCGCTGATTCCAGTGATGGATTTATTAGGAAATGCACACAGAGGGCACCTTAGAAGTGCCCCTTAAAAATCTGCCAGCTGGTAGTGTTGCTTGACGGATCCCGATCAGGTCAGCCACCACAGACCTGTTTTTGGACCCCCCACAGTGAGAGCCAGTGCTTTAGAGGCCCAGAGACAAAGGTCTGCACTGTGCAGAGGTGTTACCTCCTATCCCAGGCAGGATGGACATTCCAGGACGGGAAGCTTCAAAGGCTTGGCTTCCTGTGTAATGACTCAAGTCTCTCCAGGTGGTGTAGATGACCAACTCCCTTGTCCTGACCGCACGTCTGGTAGCAGCACTGACGGTAAAATTAGTTAAATTAAGAGGAATGCCCACTTAAAGCTAGTCCCACCCCTAAGGTGAACAAGCTGAAGTGGACACTACTTTTTTTTTTTTTTTTTATTTCTCCATCTTGTTTGGAAGGAATTAGGCCACTAGGGTTAGGGTTATGCCCACTTCCCAGCAGAAGTTGTCATATTAAGTGTGTAGTCACCCTGATGGTGGTCAGCCCATTGCCTACTGCCTGGCACTCCCTGTAACGCCACTAAATTTAGCATTTAGGTGGCACCACTGAACTCTAGAACTCAGACTCCTGACGACCTAAGAAGAGCTGGATATTATGTGGTCGCACCAGCAGAGAAGACTGCAGTTCCTAACTGACTTGACCCCAGCCCTACAGGCCTGTCTGCAACCCAGTGACCGCCAAAGCTTTGGGAGGACTGCCTGCCTTCAACAAAGATGAAGATCTCCTGAGAACAGAGGACCTGTTCATGAAGAAACCAACTGTAAAAGAAAAAACTCTGCCCTGAGGAACTCCGAAACTGACTCCGGGCCCACCTCTGCACCTGACACCCACGGCCCGAGTCCAAGTGTCCCACTGGTCCTATGAAGGTTCCCCAACAATTGTGAGTCCTGAGTCCACTGTGGGCTGACATCTGCAGCTTCTGCCTCAAAGCCTGCAGCCTCAAACCGAAGACTCCCCCCCCTGACCACGACCTGCCCGGTAAGCTGTTCCGGACACCAAAGGACAGACACCCCTGCGCCTGGTGCCCCTGGGCCTTGGGAAGGTGGACAGTCAGTGTGCCTACGCCCCCCAGCATCAGAACATACTTGGGCAGCTGTGGGTTTTCTTCGTTCAACCTCCCGGCTCAAGCCTGCAGCCTTTTTCCAAAACCAGTCTCCCCCATTGATTTGCATTGGGCTTCCTACACTGTGATGGCACTCTACAGCCGACCGCCCCAGTGCTGCTGAGGTTGTAAGTTTGGTGCTGCCTTGTGCCGTCCCTCCCCGTGCTTCTCAACCCTAGGAGGTCAACCCTTAACATCGCTTTACTCACCCATGAGCAGCTCATCTTCGTTCACTCCCTCTCTCCATTGGTTAACATTGAGCACTCGGCTCTGAAATTGACCTCTGCATCCGGCTGCTGCTGTGGGTGCACGCTTGATACTGATTTGAGCCTTTCCTGGGGATGACCTAAAACCCTGAAGACTGGATTACTGGTGTACTTACCTGCAAAACTTAATTTTCTTTTTCCTCCCATAAGCTAACATTGCTGAACAGAAAAATTGCACTGTTGAAACATATAAAAAGAAATGCTATTTTTCTAAATTGGTTGCAGATTTATTCTTTGAGTGTCTCATTTATTGCCTCTGAGTTTAACAGATGCTTAGCGCTGCTCTCTGATAAGCCTAACTGCTCACCCACTACCACAAATAGAGCATTAGACCTATCTACTTTTGCCTCTGCAATGCCAATTGGGGATCCTCTGGACTCTCTGCAAAGTGTACTTCATTTTAGTGCACTATATAGAGAGCCAGCTTCCTACACCACCCTAGTCTGACAATTTGCCACCAGTCTGAGGCAGAATTGCCCATCACCTGCTCTCCTAGCAGTCCATCACGTCAGACAGGTGGGTTTTACAGATAGTCCGAAATGGCTACTCATTCTCCTGCAAGACTACCCCTCATCCATGCCGCCATCCTCCAATCAGATGTTGGGGGTTCACTTGACACTTCTCCAGGAGGAAGGTACGGCTCTGTTGGCCAAGGGAGCATAGGGAGGTTTCCTGTGCCAGAAGTAGGTCGTGCTTGCTATTCCTGCTACTTTCTGGTACCAAAAAAGGAAAAGGGCCTCTGCCCTAACCTAGACCTTCAGTCCCTCAATCTTTCTCAAGAAGAAGTTCAAAATGCTCACTCTGGCTTGGGTTCTATATGCCCTGGATCCAGGAGACTGGATGGTAGCGTTGGACTTGCAGGACGCTTACTTTCATATTCCCTTACTGACTGCCCAAAGATGTTACTTGCGATTCACTGTCGGTCATAAGCACTTTCCGTTCTCTGTGCTCCCCTTTGGCCTTACCAGTACCCCTCGGGTATTGACCAAGGTGAATGGCAGTGGTTGCAGCTTATCTGCGCAGATCTGGTGATTCAGTCTTCCCCTGTCTCGAACACTGGCTGTTGAAGGCAGGCTCTCCGCAGGCTGTTGTCTCCCACGTCCAGACTGTAGGGGGCCTCCTGCTTTTTACTCAGATTAACTGTAAATGTGCCGAATTCACATGGGAATCCCTGTCCAATGCTCCCTTTTATTCAAACTGTTCTGGACACAGTGCAACTTTGGACTTATCCACCCAAGCGGGGAGTCCTGGATATTCAGGCTATGTTACTGATGTTTCAGCCTCTATCCTAGATTTCGGTGAGAATGGCTCTGAGGCTGCTGGGCCTCATGGCCTCCTCCTGCATCCTGTTAGTGACATATGCCAGATGCCAGATGGCATATGCAGGCTCTGCTGTGGACCTGAAGTTCCAGTGGGCACAGCATATGGGGAATCTCTCCAACATGGTTCAGATCTCCGAGGGAACTGCACAAGATCTGCAGTGGTGGCTAACAAATCACAATTGGGTCAGAGACAGACCCCTCTTCCTTACCCAACCAGATCTGACCGTAGTGACACATGCCTCACTCCTGGGATGGGGGCCAACTGGGAGAGGCAGAGATCAGAGACACCTGGTCTCTGGCAGAGTCTGGACTCCACATCAACCTGTTGGACCTCAGGATGATGAGGTTAGCATTAAAAGATTTTCTTCCCTCTCTCAAAGGGATGGTAGTGCAGGTGTTTTATGGACAACACCACCGCCATGTGGTACTGCAACAAGCAGGGTGGGAGTGGGGTATTGGACCCTTTGCCAAGAGGCTCAGCACCTCTGGACATGGCTGGAACAGGGCATTCCCCTGGTGGTTCATCACCTGGTTGATCTCTGAGTGGACAAACTGTCCACAATGCTTAGTTGATCATGAATGGTGTCTCCATCCAGAGGCGGTGCAAGGTCTCTTTCAGCAGTGGCGAGAGCCTTGGTTAGATTGCTTCGGGGTGATTGAGCTGCAGACATTGTCATCTAAGCTGCCCTACCTTTGCACTAGGGCATCCTTTTTGCCAGAAAGGGTTACACCCTTTCAGTTTGGACAATCCATCACCTTGAATACTTTTTACGGACTCCCCAGATCCTTCTTAAAAGAGAAAAGACTCCACCGCCTGGACCCAAAAAGAGGGTGGAAATTCTACCTTGTTTGTACCAAAGAGTTCCAGGTGGTTGATCAACTCTTTGTTGGTTATGTGAGTGGAAGAAACATCGGGCAGTGCAGAAGAGAACCATCTCTTAATGGGTCATACTCTGCAGTAAAATCTGCTGTGCACTGGCTAAAAAGCAGCCCCCTGAGGGGTGGGTGCTCATTGTACCAGAGCTAAAGCTGCAACCACTGTGTTAGCACATGGGATTCAAGCCCTTGACGTCTGTCAGACGTCAGCGTGGGCATCTCTGAAACACATTTACCAAACACTACTGCCTATTTGCCCGTTCAGTCCTGCAAGCACTTTCTAGTATGATCTTTGTTTGCAGACCCTCCTCAGGGGATGGTATTGCTTGGGTATCTATTCTAAGGTAAGGCATCTGCCACTAAATATCTCTGATGGACAAGTAACTTACCTTCAGTAATGCCTTATCTGGTAGAGACAATATCTAGTTACAGATTCCTTACCGACCCACCCACTCTGCAAACTGATTTCTAGGGACAGGGACTCCCTTTTAGGGCCCTAGGTTTTATACATCAGTGGTCAATGTTCTTCATGGCTTTGTGCTTCTGGTGTGGGAAGCCATGAAAATAAACTGATGTCAGCGTGCTGAGGTGACGACTATATAGGACCCACAGCATCATATCAGACGCTGACTGATGCAGAGCTGATCGACGCCACCTAGCGGCGCACAGGGGTACTGCTTGAGAAAAATCTTTGTATCCAGACTGACGCCTGGGGGAACTTCTATGGTAAGGAATCTACAACTAGATATTGTCTCTACCAGATAGTGTTACCAAAGATAACTAACTTTTCCTTTAGGATCCATATGAGAGGGTATTCACAGACTGATTTAGGGCTGGATGTGGAGTGAGAATCAGATGAGTCTGCTTACGCTGCCATCCTGCCGCCACCCACTTCCATTTTCAGGTTTAAAAATGTATTGGTGCAGTGGTTTTTTCAGCTAAATGCATGGTAGTTTTCATTGTAAAGTATATTGTTTTTATTTTCAAAATGCTTCCAGGATCCAGCAAGGACATGGAGATTTTCTGTTGATGAATTCAGAGAGGATATCAATGACAAAGAACTAAGATTACATCTGTTACTTTTCCTTCTAGCTGACAGACAAAAATAATGCAACCATCTTGACCAGAAACATTCTTTTTTGAGTTTTAAAGCCATTGTATTTATTTTTTAGTGTCACAGTGCCCTTTAGTATAGAAAAGCAAAGCAATGTAGATACTCATAGAACCTTCAAGGAAGGAGGTAAGTTCCCGTGGCAATTTTTCTGCGAACCTCCTCAGGGAGTCCCACAGAGACTGGTCATATCTCCCCAACAGTGCAGAGGCACTCGAGACCTTCATGACTGCTGCTGATGTGCCACACATTTTTCTGCCCAATGAATTCAGATGTTTGCTCTCCTTATTTGGAGGGACCGTTGATGATGAGGCCACCAAATTGATCTTACGGGCAGCGGCTAAAATAAGAGTCTGGTGGTGCATCAGCTTTGAGAAATAAAATATCCTGTTCTGGGGCCTTATGCTTCTTTAGGATCCTAGCTGGCGCTGAACGCAGGCTTGCCGGAGTCAAAAACGTTCCCATCGCCGAGTGAAGGAGACCAGGCACCAGTGGTAACAACTGTCTGGAAGATGTGCGATGATGTAGGGTCTCAAAAATTACAGACGAAGAGGTTGTCGGTTCTGGAACATCTATACTTAGTTTCTGGGCCCCTCTAACACTTCTTTGAAGGTTTTTATATCGTCCACTGGGGACACTCTTGCCAGTGGGGAATTCGTCAGGGTTGGAGAATAGTCTCTAATGGAGGAGTTACATATTGTCAACCACGAAGAAGACCTGCGTTGCTGTTGTCATGATCTAGAGGACCTTGATCTAGACTGCTGTCTGGATTGTGACCTTCTCCTGGATCTTGACGGACTGCGTCAGCGTCTCTGACTTGGCTGGTCCGATGTTGCCCTTGCCCACTCGGCGTGCGTCGTTGGCAAAGGTATCGTGGCAACAACGCTGATGGTGAATATAGGTGTGAGTATTGAGTCTGGGGAAGTGGGATTCTTGTTAAGGCTCTCCAACCATTTCGGAGACACGTTTATGGCTGAGATATGTCCTAGAGATGATGCCCTTGAAGCTCCCGATGACCCACTCCGTATAGTGAGCACTGGACCTTGCTGAGGTAGAGCCATCTCGGCAGCTGGCTGTGCTGTCGATGGTCCCTGAGGTGGACTGATGCAAACAGTCGCCCCTTGTGAAACAGGTTTCATCAGTGATGATTGCCTCGACGTCGATCGACGTTGCACTGTCGTCGACGGAGCCCTACGAATTACTGACGTCGACTGAGATTTCGACTTCTCTGGTCTTTACGTCCAGTGTCTCGACAGCGACTGGCGGACCTCTGCATGGGCATACTTTGACATTGAATGTTTCGACGTTGAGCGATGGACCAATGATGAGGAGCGTCTCGGATTCGACAGATTTGGCGACCTCGTTCTGGATATCGACTTCAACGTCGGATGTCTTGACGTCGAATGTCTTGACGTCGAATGGTGGTGACTCGACTTCGAAGGTGTATGAGCAGTCCTGTGCCTATTCGACATCAGTCGGTGTGTAGTCGTTGTCAGAGACCTATACCGATGAGGGAGTTGAGCCTTCGACGTCATGGCTATCGACGTCATCTGAATCGCTGTCGACGGCGGTGTAGTTTTCAACACCTGGTGATGACAGAAGGGATGACGTCGACTGGGAACAGACAGATATTTTCTTACCGGCTGACGTCGATCTGGCTCGCCGTTTATCAGAAGAGCCTTTAGAAGTTTCCCTAGGAAGAGAAGATGATGAAGTCTTTTCTCTTTCATGTAGGCCATGCAGACTAATCATTTCTCGGTCTTTAAAGGTCCTTTTAGATAGATTCTTAGAATGTCTGCAGGTGTCAGGGCAGTGACTCCGAGGCAAATACACTATGCAAACAGTGTGGATCTGACTGGGCCGCCTTCTTCCCACAAGAAGGGCATTTCACAAAAAGTGAAGGCATTTTGAGGAAAACAAATTATCGCTTTACTCAGGTAATAAGTGAAGACGCCGAGTAAAGCTTAGAACAAAAGCTTTTAGATTATTTTTCTGTTGAAAAAAAAAAAAAAAGAAAGAAAAATTAGAGCTCAGTGTTCCATGATCCTCACAGAAGGAGCTGTAAAAAAGAACTGACCTAACTGTGAACCAACTGTCACCTCACTCTCACCCCTGAGGCATGGTGGGATACTGGAGGTGCTCATGGTCTTAAAGGCACGGTGCCAATTTTTTAGTTTTGCTGTATTAACCTGCATGCAGCCTATTGGCTAATAATGCTCCTTTATTTTCAATGTAGTTTTTTCTCTTTTAAAATGGATTGCTTATACTTTCTATGCCTTCTTCTTTGAATACAGAAAGTTTTAACTTTAATTGAAGGTTTTCATTTATGTTTTAAACAAAAATTAATAAAAACATTTTTAGCCTGTTTCTCAACATAGTCTGCATTGCTGTATACACATGTATATATAATGTATTGAAAGTATCTACTAAAATTTTATTTTTCATACTTATTTCATACATATACATGTGTGTTTGTATATGCTCCGGGGTCCCCGGACGTGGGCAGGAATATTCAGTGTTTATGACTATTGATGAGGATCCCCTTGAAGAGAACTTACCTCCATCTCTCACCAATCCCCTGCTTTCCCTCTCTTGTCAACATCTCAGCTCAACATAGCTAGCACATCGAGTTTGAGTTGTACTGCCCCCAGTGTGCTCCAGTTCATAGTATCTTTGTTGTTCCGCCATCACCTAGATCATCTATTCTTCCATGCTTGCCTTACATTGTCACCTTGAGCCCTTTGTGATGTTAGGAACTCAGACAACCCAGGCAGTGAAGTTCCGAACAGCCTCTAGACTAGAAGTCCATAAGACTCCTGCACTGCTTTTGGCAATTGGACTCCTTCTTGATAATTTTCTCCATACCCAATGTGCCCCATATTTATCGTTGACCCTAAGTCTATTGTAGATCGCAAATTCGCTGGTATGACTTGATTCACTGCCAAGAGGAGGTAGAAGATTATTTTGCTGTTTTTTCCGTAGTTTTTTTTTTTTTTCTTCTTTAAGAAAAGGTGCTAGACATCCTTGTAAGGAGAATCTGATAGAATGCATTTCGGACATTTTGCCAGTCATGAACATGTGCTTTTGTCACTGTCCCCTAAAATATCCCTTAAAGTCTGGTAGCATAGGAAAAGGCCACAGAGTGATTTAGCACCACCTTATCCCCAAACTCTCCCCTTCAGCAATTGATGCTTTTTGGTTTCATCTGAAAATGTGGAGTTTTTCTGGGAGTACCAGCAGTATAAGACTTTGTATAGGATTTTCCTTCCCCCGGTATGTGTTGCAGAGTTGTTCATTCTTGCTAATGTGGCTTCCCACTGGTCTTATCAAGAATAATTCCCAGCTCTTTTCCCCCATGCCTTCTGTAGTAAGAGCTTACTCTCGGTCTTGCTAGATATAGGGATGTGATAGACTTTAGAGAAAGAATGCAAACTGTTGCCCTGTCAACCCTAACCTCTTCTCGAACAGGGTACATTTCCATATGGTTGATGTCATAGGTACAGGATCGTGTACTCACTGTCTCACTTGTAAATATCTGAAACCTGGAAGTCAGTCAACTTTCACTGTTTGAAAGACTTCACCTAGTCCTCTTTTATCATACCTCTTAAGATAGATATCTGCCAGCCCTCCACGTTGCAAATGTCTGTCTCTTGACCTGGAGTGAAGTCTGTGTTTCCACATCAAGGTAATAATAGGGATGGGAACGTCAACAAGTTTTGTTGGAGGTAAAGGCTGAAGACCTCACCCTCACAACACTTTAAGAATAAAGTTAATGGTATCCCTCCACCTTTGACTACCATGACACCCCCCACAAGGGCCTGCCAACAAGGGTATGATCAGCCACATATCTCCCTTTATCTTGATATGTAAAAGCATTGCTGTAGGAAGTTGGCTCTGTATGTACTATCTCAAAGTAAGAGATAGTGTGTACAGAGTCCAAGGGTTCCCCCAGAGGTAAGATAGTGGCAAAATTAGATAATTCTAATGCTCTTTTTTGTGGTAGTCTGGTCGAGCAGTAGGCTTATCAGAGGGTAGTGTTAAGCATTTGCTGTACACACACAGGCAATAAATTAGGAACACACACTCAGAGACAATTCCAGGCCAATAGGTTTTTGTATAGCAAAATATATTTTCTTAATTTATTTTTAGAACAACAAGTTCAAGATTTGAAGTAAGTACATAAAATGCAAGGTACTCCACACAGGTAAGTTAGGAACTTTGCGTTAGAGCAATATCATATACAGGTTTTGTTAAAATGGCAATAAGCTATTTTAAAAGTGGACAATTAGTGCAAAAATCAACAGTTCCTGGGGTGGGGGGGGGGGGGTGGTTAAGTATTGGTTACATTGTGAGGTTAATAAGACACTTACTAGTCTCAGTTCTTGGGCATAGGCAGCCCACTGTTGGGGGTTCAAGGCAACCCCAAAGTTACCACACCAGCAGCTCAGGGCCGGTCAGGTGCAGAGGTCAAAGAGGTGCCCAAAACACACAGGTGCCTATGGAGAACAGGGGTGCTCCGATTCTAATCTGCCAGCAGGTAAGTACCCGGGTCCTCGGGGGGCAGACCAGGGGGGTTTGTAGAGCACTTTGGGTGACACAGGTAGGCACACAAAACACACCCTCAGCGGTACAGGGGCGGCCAGGTGCAGTGTGTAAAGCAAGCGTTGGGTTTTGTATTGGTTTATCTTGATATGTAAAAGCATTGCTGTAGGAAGTTGGCTCTGTATGTACTATCTCAAAGTAAGAGATAGTGTGCACAGAGTCCAAGGGTTCCCCCAGAGGTAAGATAGTGGCAAAATTAGATAATTCTAATGCTCTTTTTTGTGGTAGTGTGGTCGAGCAGTAGGCTTATCAGAGGGTAGTGTTAAGCATTTGTTGTACACACACAGGCAATAAATTAGGAACACACACAGGTTTTTGTATAGAAAAAGATATTTTCTTAATTTATTTTTAGAACCACAAGTTCAAGATTTGAAGTAAGTACATAAAATGCAAGGTACTTCACACAGGTAAGTTAGGAGCTTTGAGTTAGAGCAATATCATATACAGGTTTTGTTAAAATGGCAATAAGCTATTTTAAAAGTGGACAATTAGTGCAAAAATCAACAGTTCCTGGGGTGGGGGAAGGGGGGGGGGGTTGGTTAAGTATTGGTTACATTGTGAGGTTAATAAGACACTTCTAGTCTCAGTTCTTGGGCATAGGCAGCCCACTGTTGGGGGTTCAAGGCAACCCCAAAGTTACCACACCAACAGCTCAGGGCCGGTCAGGTGCAGAGGTCAAAGAGGTGCCCAAAACACACAGGCGCCTATGGAGAACAGGGGTGCTCTGATTCTAATCTGCCAACAGGTAAGTACCCGGGTCCTCGGGGGGTAGACCGGGGGGGTTTATAGAGCACTTGGGGGGACACAGGTAGGCACACAAAACACACCCTCAGCGGTACAGGGGCGGCCAGGTGCAGTGTGTAAAGCAAGTGTCGGGTTTTGTATTGGTTTCATTGGAGGGACCCGGGGGTCACTCTAGTGGTACAGGGGGGCTTCTCGGGCCAGCCACCACCTGGGCTCGGCAGAGGGTTGCCTGGGGGTCACTCCTGCACTGAACTTCGGTTCCTTCTGGTCCTGGGGGCTGCGGGTGCAGTGCTTGGTCCGGGCGTCGGGTCCCTTGTTACAGGTAGTCGCGGTCAGGGGGAGCCTCTGGATTCCCACTGCAGGCGTCGCTGTGGGGCTCCAGGGGGGGTCGTCTCGGGCTACTCACGGGGTCGCAGTCGCCGGGACTCCTCCCTGTGGTGTTGGCTCTCTAGATCTCGAGCCAGGGGCATTAGGTGCAGAATGTGAAGTCTCATGCTTCCGGTGGAAAGAGTGAGGTCTTTGAAGTTGTATAAAAGTTGCAAGTTTGTTGCTGGTTGTTGAGCAGAGCCACTGCTCACGGGAGTTTCTTGGTCGTGGGATGCAGGGCAGTCCTCTGAGGCTTCAGAGGTCGCTGGTCCCTGTTGGATGCGTCGCTGGTTGCAGGTTTTCGAGTCAGGAGACAGGCCGGTAGGGCTGGGGCCAAAGCAGTTGTCGTCTTCCGTTGTCTCTGCAGGACTTGTAGGTCAGCAGTCCATCTTGTTTCAGGTTGCAGGGATCTGATTTCCTGGGTTCTTGTGTGCCCCTAAATACTAAATTTAGGGGTGTGTTTAGGTCAGGAGGGCAGTAGCCAATGGCTACTGTCCTGGAGGGTGGCTAACACCCTCTTTGTGCCTCCTCCCTGAGGGGAGGGGGCACATCCCTAATCCTATTGGGGGAATCCTCCAAAATCAAGATGGGGCTGTCCTGACTGGTGGGTGACTGCTCATTGTTTTTCTCATTATCTCCCCTGGACTTGCCGCCAAAAGTGGAGACTGTGTCCAGGGGGCAGGCATCTCCACTAGCTGGAGTGCCCTGGGGCATTGTAAAACGAAGCCTGAGCCTTTGAAGCTCACTGCTATGTTTTACAGTTCCTGCAGGGGGAGGTGTGAAGCACCTCCACCCAGAGCAGGCTTTGTTTCTGGCCTCAGAGGGCACAAAGGCCCTCACCCCATGGGGTCAGAAACTCTTCTCTCAGCAGCAGGCTGGCACAAACCAGTCAGTCCTGCACTGAAGGATTGGGTAAAATACAGGGGGCATCTCTAAGATGCCCTCTGTGTGCATTTTTAAATAAATCCAGCACTGGCATCAGTGAGGGTTTATTATTCTGAGACGTTTGATAACAAACTTCACAGTATTCAGTGTAGCCATTATGGAGCTGTGGAGTTCGTTTTTTGACAAACTCACAGACCATATACTTAATATGGCCACACTGTACTTACAATGTCTAAGAATAGACTTACACTGTAGGGGCATATTGCTCATGCACCTATGCCCTCACCTGTGGTGTAGCACCCAGCAAGGACATGGAGATTTTCTGTTGATGAATTCAGAGAGGATATCAATGACAAAGAACTAAGATTACATCTGTTACTTTTCCTTCTAGCTGACAGACAAAAATAATGCAACCATCTTGACCAGAAACATTCTTTTTTGAGTTTTAAAGCCATTGTATTTATTTTTTAGTGTCACAGTGCCCTTTAGTATAGAAAAGCAAAGCAATGTAGATACTCATAGAACCTTCAAGGAAGGAGGTAAGTTCCCGTGGCAATTTTTCTGCGAACCTCCTCAGGGAGTCCCACAGAGACTGGTCATATCTCCCCAACAGTGCAGAGGCACTCGAGACCTTCATGACTGCTGCTGATGTGCCACACATTTTTCTGCCCAATGAATTCAGATGTTTGCTCTCCTTATTTGGAGGGACCGTTGATGATGAGGCCACCAAATTGATCTTACGGGCAGCGGCTAAAATAAGAGTCTGGTGGTGCATCAGCTTTGAGAAATAAAATATCCTGTTCTGGGGCCTTATGCTTCTTTAGGATCCTAGCTGGCGCTGAACGCAGGCTTGCCGGAGTCAAAAACGTTCCCATCGCCGAGTGAAGGAGACCAGGCACCAGTGGTAACAACTGTCTGGAAGATGTGCGATGATGTAGGGTCTCAAAAATTACAGACGAAGAGGTTGTCGGTTCTGGAACATCTATACTTAGTTTCTGGGCCCCTCTAACACTTCTTTGAAGGTTTTTATATCGTCCACTGGGGACACTCTTGCCAGTGGGGAATTCGTCAGGGTTGGAGAATAGTCTCTAATGGAGGAGTTACATATTGTCAACCACGAAGAAGACCTGCGTTGCTGTTGTCATGATCTAGAGGACCTTGATCTAGACTGCTGTCTGGATTGTGACCTTCTCCTGGATCTTGACGGACTGCGTCAGCGTCTCTGACTTGGCTGGTCCGATGTTGCCCTTGCCCACTCGGCGTGCGTCGTTGGCAAAGGTATCGTGGCAACAACGCTGATGGTGAATATAGGTGTGAGTATTGAGTCTGGGGAAGTGGGATTCTTGTTAAGGCTCTCCAACCATTTCGGAGACACGTTTATGGCTGAGATATGTCCTAGAGATGATGCCCTTGAAGCTCCCGATGACCCACTCCGTATAGTGAGCACTGGACCTTGCTGAGGTAGAGCCATCTCGGCAGCTGGCTGTGCTGTCGATGGTCCCTGAGGTGGACTGATGCAAACAGTCGCCCCTTGTGAAACAGGTTTCATCAGTGATGATTGCCTCGACGTCGATCGACGTTGCACTGTCGTCGACGGAGCCCTACGAATTACTGACGTCGACTGAGATTTCGACTTCTCTGGTCTTTACGTCCAGTGTCTCGACAGCGACTGGCGGACCTCTGCATGGGCATACTTTGACATTGAATGTTTCGACGTTGAGCGATGGACCAATGATGAGGAGCGTCTCGGATTCGACAGATTTGGCGACCTCGTTCTGGATATCGACTTCAACGTCGGATGTCTTGACGTCGAATGTCTTGACGTCGAATGGTGGTGACTCGACTTCGAAGGTGTATGAGCAGTCCTGTGCCTATTCGACATCAGTCGGTGTGTAGTCGTTGTCAGAGACCTATACCGATGAGGGAGTTGAGCCTTCGACGTCATGGCTATCGACGTCATCTGAATCGCTGTCGACGGCGGTGTAGTTTTCAACACCTGGTGATGACAGAAGGGATGACGTCGACTGGGAACAGACAGATATTTTCTTACCGGCTGACGTCGATCTGGCTCGCCGTTTATCAGAAGAGCCTTTAGAAGTTTCCCTAGGAAGAGAAGATGATGAAGTCTTTTCTCTTTCATGTAGGCCATGCAGACTAATCATTTCTCGGTCTTTAAAGGTCCTTTTAGATAGATTCTTAGAATGTCTGCAGGTGTCAGGGCAGTGACTCCGAGGCAAATACACTATGCAAACAGTGTGGATCTGACTGGGCCGCCTTCTTCCCACAAGAAGGGCATTTCACAAAAAGTGAAGGCATTTTGAGGAAAACAAATTATCGCTTTACTCAGGTAATAAGTGAAGACGCCGAGTAAAGCTTAGAACAAAAGCTTTTAGATTATTTTTCTGTTGAAAAAAAAAAAAAAAGAAAGAAAAATTAGAGCTCAGTGTTCCATGATCCTCACAGAAGGAGCTGTAAAAAAGAACTGACCTAACTGTGAACCAACTGTCACCTCACTCTCACCCCTGAGGCATGGTGGGATACTGGAGGTGCTCATGGTCTTAAAGGCACGGTGCCAATTTTTTAGTTTTGCTGTATTAACCTGCATGCAGCCTATTGGCTAATAATGCTCCTTTATTTTCAATGTAGTTTTTTCTCTTTTAAAATGGATTGCTTATACTTTCTATGCCTTCTTCTTTGAATACAGAAAGTTTTAACTTTAATTGAAGGTTTTCATTTATGTTTTAAACAAAAATTAATAAAAACATTTTTAGCCTGTTTCTCAACATAGTCTGCATTGCTGTATACACATGTATATATAATGTATTGAAAGTATCTACTAAAATTTTATTTTTCATACTTATTTCATACATATACATGTGTGTTTGTATATGCTCCGGGGTCCCCGGACGTGGGCAGGAATATTCAGTGTTTATGACTATTGATGAGGATCCCCTTGAAGAGAACTTACCTCCATCTCTCACCAATCCCCTGCTTTCCCTCTCTTGTCAACATCTCAGCTCAACATAGCTAGCACATCGAGTTTGAGTTGTACTGCCCCCAGTGTGCTCCAGTTCATAGTATCTTTGTTGTTCCGCCATCACCTAGATCATCTATTCTTCCATGCTTGCCTTACATTGTCACCTTGAGCCCTTTGTGATGTTAGGAACTCAGACAACCCAGGCAGTGAAGTTCCGAACAGCCTCTAGACTAGAAGTCCATAAGACTCCTGCACTGCTTTTGGCAATTGGACTCCTTCTTGATAATTTTCTCCATACCCAATGTGCCCCATATTTATCGTTGACCCTAAGTCTATTGTAGATCGCAAATTCGCTGGTATGACTTGATTCACTGCCAAGAGGAGGTAGAAGATTATTTTGCTGTTTTTTCCGTAGTTTTTTTTTTTTTTCTTCTTTAAGAAAAGGTGCTAGACATCCTTGTAAGGAGAATCTGATAGAATGCATTTCGGACATTTTGCCAGTCATGAACATGTGCTTTTGTCACTGTCCCCTAAAATATCCCTTAAAGTCTGGTAGCATAGGAAAAGGCCACAGAGTGATTTAGCACCACCTTATCCCCAAACTCTCCCCTTCAGCAATTGATGCTTTTTGGTTTCATCTGAAAATGTGGAGTTTTTCTGGGAGTACCAGCAGTATAAGACTTTGTATAGGATTTTCCTTCCCCCGGTATGTGTTGCAGAGTTGTTCATTCTTGCTAATGTGGCTTCCCACTGGTCTTATCAAGAATAATTCCCAGCTCTTTTCCCCCATGCCTTCTGTAGTAAGAGCTTACTCTCGGTCTTGCTAGATATAGGGATGTGATAGACTTTAGAGAAAGAATGCAAACTGTTGCCCTGTCAACCCTAACCTCTTCTCGAACAGGGTACATTTCCATATGGTTGATGTCATAGGTACAGGATCGTGTACTCACTGTCTCACTTGTAAATATCTGAAACCTGGAAGTCAGTCAACTTTCACTGTTTGAAAGACTTCACCTAGTCCTCTTTTATCATACCTCTTAAGATAGATATCTGCCAGCCCTCCACGTTGCAAATGTCTGTCTCTTGACCTGGAGTGAAGTCTGTGTTTCCACATCAAGGTAATAATAGGGATGGGAACGTCAACAAGTTTTGTTGGAGGTAAAGGCTGAAGACCTCACCCTCACAACACTTTAAGAATAAAGTTAATGGTATCCCTCCACCTTTGACTACCATGACACCCCCCACAAGGGCCTGCCAACAAGGGTATGATCAGCCACATATCTCCCTTTATCTTGATATGTAAAAGCATTGCTGTAGGAAGTTGGCTCTGTATGTACTATCTCAAAGTAAGAGATAGTGTGTACAGAGTCCAAGGGTTCCCCCAGAGGTAAGATAGTGGCAAAATTAGATAATTCTAATGCTCTTTTTTGTGGTAGTCTGGTCGAGCAGTAGGCTTATCAGAGGGTAGTGTTAAGCATTTGCTGTACACACACAGGCAATAAATTAGGAACACACACTCAGAGACAATTCCAGGCCAATAGGTTTTTGTATAGCAAAATATATTTTCTTAATTTATTTTTAGAACCACAAGTTCAAGATTTGAAGTAAGTACATAAAATGCAAGGTACTCCACACAGGTAAGTTAGGAACTTTGCGTTAGAGCAATATCATATACAGGTTTTGTTAAAATGGCAATAAGCTATTTTAAAAGTGGACAATTAGTGCAAAAATCAACAGTTCCTGGGGTGGGGGGGGGGGGGGTTAAGTATTGGTTACATTGTGAGGTTAATAAGACACTTACTAGTCTCAGTTCTTGGGCATAGGCAGCCCACTGTTGGGGGTTCAAGGCAACCCCAAAGTTACCACACCAGCAGCTCAGGGCCGGTCAGGTGCAGAGGTCAAAGAGGTGCCCAAAACACACAGGTGCCTATGGAGAACAGGGGTGCTCCGATTCTAATCTGCCAGCAGGTAAGTACCCGGGTCCTCGGGGGGCAGACCAGGGGGGTTTGTAGAGCACTTTGGGTGACACAGGTAGGCACACAAAACACACCCTCAGCGGTACAGGGGCGGCCAGGTGCAGTGTGTAAAGCAAGCGTTGGGTTTTGTATTGGTTTATCTTGATATGTAAAAGCATTGCTGTAGGAAGTTGGCTCTGTATGTACTATCTCAAAGTAAGAGATAGTGTGCACAGAGTCCAAGGGTTCCCCCAGAGGTAAGATAGTGGCAAAATTAGATAATTCTAATGCTCTTTTTTGTGGTAGTGTGGTCGAGCAGTAGGCTTATCAGAGGGTAGTGTTAAGCATTTGTTGTACACACACAGGCAATAAATTAGGAACACACACAGGTTTTTGTATAGAAAAAGATATTTTCTTAATTTATTTTTAGAACCACAAGTTCAAGATTTGAAGTAAGTACATAAAATGCAAGGTACTTCACACAGGTAAGTTAGGAGCTTTGAGTTAGAGCAATATCATATACAGGTTTTGTTAAAATGGCAATAAGCTATTTTAAAAGTGGACAATTAGTGCAAAAATCAACAGTTCCTGGGGTGGGGGAAGGGGGGGGGGGGTTGGTTAAGTATTGGTTACATTGTGAGGTTAATAAGACACTTCTAGTCTCAGTTCTTGGGCATAGGCAGCCCACTGTTGGGGGTTCAAGGCAACCCCAAAGTTACCACACCAACAGCTCAGGGCCGGTCAGGTGCAGAGGTCAAAGAGGTGCCCAAAACACACAGGCGCCTATGGAGAACAGGGGTGCTCTGATTCTAATCTGCCAACAGGTAAGTACCCGGGTCCTCGGGGGGTAGACCGGGGGGGTTTATAGAGCACTTGGGGGGACACAGGTAGGCACACAAAACACACCCTCAGCGGTACAGGGGCGGCCAGGTGCAGTGTGTAAAGCAAGTGTCGGGTTTTGTATTGGTTTCATTGGAGGGACCCGGGGGTCACTCTAGTGGTACAGGGGGGCTTCTCGGGCCAGCCACCACCTGGGCTCGGCAGAGGGTTGCCTGGGGGTCACTCCTGCACTGAACTTCGGTTCCTTCTGGTCCTGGGGGCTGCGGGTGCAGTGCTTGGTCCGGGCGTCGGGTCCCTTGTTACAGGTAGTCGCGGTCAGGGGGAGCCTCTGGATTCCCACTGCAGGCGTCGCTGTGGGGCTCCAGGGGGGGTCGTCTCGGGCTACTCACGGGGTCGCAGTCGCCGGGACTCCTCCCTGTGGTGTTGGCTCTCTAGATCTCGAGCCAGGGGCATTAGGTGCAGAATGTGAAGTCTCATGCTTCCGGTGGAAAGAGTGAGGTCTTTGAAGTTGTATAAAAGTTGCAAGTTTGTTGCTGGTTGTTGAGCAGAGCCACTGCTCACGGGAGTTTCTTGGTCGTGGGATGCAGGGCAGTCCTCTGAGGCTTCAGAGGTCGCTGGTCCCTGTTGGATGCGTCGCTGGTTGCAGGTTTTCGAGTCAGGAGACAGGCCGGTAGGGCTGGGGCCAAAGCAGTTGTCGTCTTCCGTTGTCTCTGCAGGACTTGTAGGTCAGCAGTCCATCTTGTTTCAGGTTGCAGGGATCTGATTTCCTGGGTTCTTGTGTGCCCCTAAATACTAAATTTAGGGGTGTGTTTAGGTCAGGAGGGCAGTAGCCAATGGCTACTGTCCTGGAGGGTGGCTAACACCCTCTTTGTGCCTCCTCCCTGAGGGGAGGGGGCACATCCCTAATCCTATTGGGGGAATCCTCCAAAATCAAGATGGGGCTGTCCTGACTGGTGGGTGACTGCTCATTGTTTTTCTCATTATCTCCCCTGGACTTGCCGCCAAAAGTGGAGACTGTGTCCAGGGGGCAGGCATCTCCACTAGCTGGAGTGCCCTGGGGCATTGTAAAACGAAGCCTGAGCCTTTGAAGCTCACTGCTATGTTTTACAGTTCCTGCAGGGGGAGGTGTGAAGCACCTCCACCCAGAGCAGGCTTTGTTTCTGGCCTCAGAGGGCACAAAGGCCCTCACCCCATGGGGTCAGAAACTCTTCTCTCAGCAGCAGGCTGGCACAAACCAGTCAGTCCTGCACTGAAGGATTGGGTAAAATACAGGGGGCATCTCTAAGATGCCCTCTGTGTGCATTTTTAAATAAATCCAGCACTGGCATCAGTGAGGGTTTATTATTCTGAGACGTTTGATAACAAACTTCACAGTATTCAGTGTAGCCATTATGGAGCTGTGGAGTTCGTTTTTTGACAAACTCACAGACCATATACTTAATATGGCCACACTGTACTTACAATGTCTAAGAATAGACTTACACTGTAGGGGCATATTGCTCATGCACCTATGCCCTCACCTGTGGTGTAGTGCACCCTGCCTTAGGGCTTTAAGGCATGCTAGAGGGGTGACTTATCTATGCCAAAGACAGTATTTTGGGTGCATGGCATCCTGAGGGGGATGCCATGCCGACTTTGCCTTTTTCTCCCCACCAACACACACTGCAGTGTGTCTGTGTTAGGTGAGGGGTCCCTCATGGTGGCACAACACATGCTGCAGCCCTTAGGGACCTTCCCTGGTCACAGGGCCCTTGGACCCACTGGTACCTTTTACTAGGGACTTATCTGTGTGCCAGGGGTGTGCCAATTGTGGAAACAATGGTACATTTTTAGTGAAAGCACACTGGTGCTGGGGCCTGGCTAGCAGGGTCCCAGCACACTTCTCAGTCAAGTCAGCATCAATATCAGGAAAAAAGTGGGGGGTAACTGCAACAGGGAGCCATTTTCCTATAGTCGCCTTTTGGGACGTAGCAACCAATAGGATTCCTACCCATCCCCCTCCCTTCTCCCTGGGATGTAGGACACCTTGATTTCTTCCCAATCTTACTTTTTTAATTTGACAGATGAACTCTGAACACTCACTCTGTATTTTTAATATAAAGTCATTGTCAAATCTCAGAGAGTTTGACTGAAAAAGATACATTATTTTAGACAATGCTAACACCTTAAGTTCTGCTGTTCTCCATACCCATGGAGAGTGCAGTGTCTTCAACTCACTAGTTCCATCTTGACCAGCCTCTGCAAAGCAAGGGCATCAGTAACTTTGGTTGGTGGCAATGTCTGGGCCAGGTAATCCCCAGATGTTTGCACATCATTAGAACATTGTAATGGGGTTGATCCAGCTAGTGAGCTCAGCACCCTAGCTTGACAATGAGAGGTTAAGGACTGGTGACTTAGGGTTTGCCTTGAAGCAGAAGACCCTGCAATAGGGTTGGAACTCTTCTTGGAGATTAGGCAGAGAAGACTATAGTTATATCACCAGGGCATAATCAGCAAAGATAGTAAGCTTAAACTTCCCAGCCTACATTTTTATGCCCTTATGCCAAGTATTTTTTCAGATGCGCGGTGCTAATTAATCTAGTGGTAGCACAAACAATGGAGGAGAGTATAGAAATCATTGCCTATTTGCTGTTTGTATTGGGATCCATCCTGTAAGGGTGCCATTCACTTATTCATGCCTTAGGAGCCTGATAATCCAGCCAGAATCCAGAGAAGGAAAATCTACCAGAATTCCATCGCCCTCAGTACATCTCTCATGAAATCAGAAATATATTGACAAATTACTTCTTTTCAAATAGCAAGTGACCCACAGACTTGCACCCTGTCACCACACCCTCCAACACCCCGTGCCCCCAGCTTGCAACTAAAGTCAGTCGTAAGCATTGATTTTTTTTTTCTTTTTTTTTTCTGCGTTGTCTCCCCCTTCCTTGCCCCTTCCCCCCCTACCAATACTTACCGGGTCTAGAAATATTAAAGACTGCTTCAGACTTTGTGCCCTGCCTACCTCTGTGGATGCCAGCTATTTAGCATCTATGCTTATGGCTTACGAATTCTGCTTCCACTGGATACATTTTCATTGTACCAGTTTGAGCCCATCAGTTTTTTGCAGCCGGTCCCCTGTGTTGGCCATTCACTTTTGCTTTTACAGCATCCCATGGGGCTGTTGTAGACACTTCCCCCCCCCCCCATTGTTTTTGGGTAGGAAATAGGCAATGCTTTGACCTCTAAACTCAAACACAACCACCTGGTCTTTCAGAGCAGCATAATTGAGGCATCATCCCATCCCACTCACATCCCAGTTCATAGACTAGTCTAGTGTGCACATGACCAGACCATGATCCAACGATGTCATTGGACTCTGGTTGACTTTCAGTATTTCCGTCACTAACCTCTTATCCAGTAGGGTATGATCTAGTCCGGCATAACATATTTGCTACAGATTAGTGAGAGTAGGTAATTTTCAGCAGTAGTCTAATGCAACCCATCAATCACCCCTACATGTAATCTAACCATTGTTTCTCTACCCCTCATATCTCTCTTCGGTCTCTGAAACTATTTTCTTGTCTTCAGTACCATTAATGACTTGGGTAATATTATGTCCATCAGTATTCTCTTAGTTTGTGTACTGTGTCTCGCAGGAAGGCTTCCTGTTCCTTATTAGGGGCATAATGTAAATGCTGTGATAGGTGGCCTGCCCCTGAGTGTTCCCTTTAGAGGCCCCCAATTGCCATCTTTGTCTCTACTGTAGTTGAAAACTCTAAAATTAATGCTATTGTTTATTAAGACACCTATACCTGCAATAGCCTTCTCTTTCATCGGAGAAATAAAAAACATTTTGTGTGCGCTCCTATCTGGAGCCCATCCATTTCTTGTTTGCTTCAAGGAAATGGGTGTTAACATATAATGCAGGCATCCTCTCCTAACAATTTGCGTTCATGCATGTCAAGGATCTGTGTTGCATACAGTGCCACTCCCAGACCCCTGTTGTATTACAGAAGACTGCAGACACTTGTGTGTCCCTTTCTGTAATACAGATTGCACTGGTAGACATACTGCAACTGCACAATCTTTAGAGAGCTTTCCCTCATTAGCTTGGGGTTTGGTCCCCTGTAAATAAGGTAAACACAACTTTTCCTTTGTGCAATGCCATATTATGGTCACAAATGCAGAGTCAGAGGAAGTCCGAAGGCTCACTGATTGCACCACAAAAAGTTGACGCAGCGCGTCCCGTAAGTGCAACCCTCCAGAGGTGGGAAAGCGGGTCCCATGGACCCTCCAGACATCTCCCCTGCAGGTGGATGCAGACACTCGCTGCAACTGCCTGCATATGGGGATCACTTTCCCACATTTGAAGCTTACATACTTGTTTCTCTGGATGGTATAAGCTTTGTGTGTGGAAAGTGTGCTTACCTTTGTGCATTCAGACTTGTAACCTGTACTTATTACCCAGGTCTCCTTGGGATTGGTTTGTTTTGTCGCTCCTCATTTCGGAAATTATATACCATGTTTGTGATGTAAACATGCTTTCAAAATGTTTTCAGCAAACAGATTGAAAGCTCAATGTGGACTATGTGGCTGTCTAAGTTTGATTGCTAAAAGTACCACAAGTGCATTGTTTTACCACCACACATATTGTTTAGCTCTCAGGTGTACTTCTTCTTATGTTCTCTTACTATGCAAATTTGTATACTTTTAAATTCCTTCCTCCAGTAGTGGAGAATTTGGTTATACCTTTTTTTTGTTAACCAGAGTGCTGTCCCTTTCCTTAGATACCCATGCCTTTAAGAAAATGGAGTTCCAGCCTCCAGAAGCAAAGAAATTCTTCAGCACTGTTCGAAAAGAGATGGCCCTGCTGGCAACCTCCTTGCCAGATGGTATCATGGTGAAAACCTTTGAAGACAGAATGGTAAGCCTTTCTGGCCCTACATTTTCATTTTTTACCGGTTTGAAGTGCCTGCAGTTTAACAGTGCAGAAAGCTGCGCTCCAGATTGGAGTATTTGGGATCAGGCTTAGAAGTAGAATAACAATATCAGCAGGAGTATATAATGGTGGTGGCACCTGTTTGAAGCTTCAGCATTACGCTCCAAGGGGGAACACAGTTCTAAAGCTTGCTTCTGTCCTTGCAGGATCTACTTTCTGCTCTTATTAAAGGGCCTACTCGCACCCCTTATGAGGACTGCCTCTTTCTGTTTGACATCCAGTTGCCCAACATCTACCCAGCTGTTCCACCTCTGTTTCGTTACCTCTCCCAGTGTAGTGGGCGTTTGAATCCCAACCTCTATGACAACGGCAAGGTCTGCGTTAGCCTCCTGGGGACTTGGATTGGGAAGGTAAGCACGATCAATTTTGACACAAACGAAAAAGTACAAAATAGAGCCCTGTTTCCTTGTGCCAAAGGTGTGAGGTCTTTATGTTCTAGTGGGTGCTTTGTTAAAGGTATTTAAAAAGCCTTTTCTGGTCAGTGTTTGTGAAGTGACTTTGTTGCAATTGAAGGGGGCTCTGATATTTGCACAATTTGTATTACTAGGTAGAGCTAACTTTAGTGCTGTGGAGTAAATCTCTTTAGTTGGCGCTTTCGATACTCTGCCAAGTTTCAGTTGCCTAAATATGCAGGCCTTAGTTCTAGCTTCACTGTGCTTCTGTGATAAGATTAGCTTGTTGACCTACCTTTGCCTCCAGATACCTAATGGTTTTGGTGATGGAATGAGGATATGTGCTTTAGCTAAAAATGTTTCTGCATGCAGTGCCCCCAACAGAAGCCCTAAAGCCACGAAGTATTTTACATCAGTGTGTCTTTCAACTTGAAGTATGGATTTACTGTATGGTGTAAGGGCTATTCAAAGCACAGGCTTTTTTTTATCCACTTCTGTTCACATATAAATTCCTTCCTTGCTAATTAATGTTACTACTGTACTCCCTCGCCAATGTTGCAGAGGTTTATTTTCAAACACTGCAAGAGATGTGATGCTATCGTCCATGAGACCTTTGCTCTTAGGTTCTGTATACTGCGTCTAGATGCTGTTGGCAACAATTCTTTAATGCATTGCATGACATGCTTCCCAGCTCTCGGGGTCCTGAGTGGCCAGTAACCTAAACTAAGTACCTCTGTTCTGTGGTCTGTATGAGGTTACTTGACCTCCAGAAAAACATGACAAAAGTGTTCCTTTTACCTGTCCCACTCAGAGTTCGATGTATTGGAAAGAAAACCACTATTTAGGCCTTTGCAGTAAGAAAAGAGGGAAAGGGAGCTGATTGTTTTGTTTTCTCTCTCACAATTCACTAATATATGTATTATCACTTCTTCATAAGGTTTAACCTCTTATTCTCTGATCTATCCCGCAGTAATGTATATGGTAACCATGATTTCAAATAGTTGGGGGTTACTTAGTTGTAGGACCCTCTGCTCAAAAATAGAATTCAAGTTTGAATCACAGTAGAGTCACAGTCTGAATCCCTTTGTCGCTCCGACCTTGACCCCCTTATAACATAGTCAGTCCCTTGACAGCATGTGCTCTATCTATTCACTATGTGTGTATCTGTCCCTTTGAAGCTTGGGCCAGCTGGTTGTATCATGAGGTGTGAGATCTCATTAAGCCGCTTTTGCTGGCTTAGGCAGGAAATATCCCAGGTTTCCAAGGTATTAAAATAAAAATAGGTATTTCAAGTCCTATTGAATTTTTCAACTTTTCAGGCCAAATTATCTGGAAGATTTTATTTTTAAACTAATGATTGCCACCATATGAGATCCAAATAATGATTAAATATATGCTTATAATTATGGGGTGTTTAGTAGTGCAGAATGGTTGACCAGGGCATTTTTTAATCTGCATGCCGTGTTTTGATTTATGTGGATACCTATCCTGCTCCACCTTTCAATAACTAACCCAGAGGCAAGTTAACCTGCACTTACACTTTTGGTTTAGAAAAGGCTTGTTATTCATGTTTCATTGTTTCCTCTTGTCAGCTGAAGCACTGGCAGTTAAGTCAGCCCAACCCCAGCACAACAATGGATGCACTATCAGGACTAAGGCACATCAGTTTAGCGTGTAGTTTGGCCTGCCCATTTTGTAGGATGATCAACATTCAACCACTGTATTGCAACAAAGTTGAACACAGTTTGTCACATGAATACAGTCATGATCAGTTCTTCCTCACAAAAGCTAAGTATGTTTTTAAAATTAATTAAACCAGTTCTCTTGCATGGGAATCTCCATTGTAGTCATAAGCACTCAGTAGTCCTGCCCACATGCAGGGACTCTGGAGCACTTTTTCAATAATTTATCTTCTAAAGTGTAGATATTTGCATTTGTTCGGGAAGGCCTGCAGAGTCCCCTAAGAGAGTAAAATGTTATGCAGCCTACAAGAGTAGGCTACAATGACCCAATTCTTCATATTATACTTAAAAAAGGGGTCAGGAGAATTATATGTACATTTAATTTCATGATGTTTTGGTAAAACAGCATAACTGTCTTTCTCAAATCCTTTTTAGAAGGAGTATAGAGATAAATTAGGACAGTGTGGCCCCATAGGCAGTCATTATGAGTTAAAAAAGACTGTGCCTTCAAGAACCCAGATACCACCAGTATCTCATCATGCTTAGCATGTGGCAGTTGCTTCAGTTGTTTTTTTCCCAGCTCCTGCTGACGGGATCCTTGAGCATTGAGCTCATCCTTTTTAGGCTTTTTCTCATCAAAAATGTTCCAGTACAATTTAGTGGCCACTTTTGACATTTCTATCTCTTCCTGCCTTTTTCTGTTTCATGACAGAAAAGTAAGGTGTTTTGTCAAAATGCCTTCGTTATTTGACAAGCGCCCAGCCTGTGGGAGGAAGATGGCCAAAATGGACCCTCATGAAGTCTGCATCATATGCCTTCCAGCATCTCATCACTGCACTAACTTTTTGTGATGCACCTTATGAGAAAGGGAGAAGATTTGGCTCCATTGTGCTGAGGAGAGACGGCGGCAACAAGCAAAGGCTGGAGATGGGACCTCAGAGTGAGGGGAAGGTCAGCCTTCCACCAGGGCTCTGTCATCAACTTCTGAAGGACATGGGATGTCCGTAAAGCAGGTTCCTGTGCAAAAACGACATTGGTCCTGGTCGACGTTGAGAGGGTCTATATCGAGGCAAGGTATGGCTACTACTTGTTCGCCGTCAAGTTCGGGTCGACATCGAGAAAACAACTTTGTCGAGGCAACACCAGTCAACATAGAAGGCCCATACACCATTGACGTCCAGACTGCGAACGAGGAGTGTCATCATCAGGAAGGAGTGGATTGACGTTTAGGCGTCATAATAGAATGTTATCACGAGCAGTGTCTATTGTGAATCTTTGATTCCGGAATGATTTTCTTATCTTCGATAAACACCTTATGTCCTTCAGTGTTTATTCTTGACAAGACATTTGCTTTCCCATTTTTGTTTCTAGGATGGTAAGTGATTACAAAGTTGTAATCTGCAAAATAGGGTGACCATCGAAGTTGTCTAGGAGTACGAGTTCTCACAGACTTTAGAAATTGTAAATTCTTGTGGTCAGTAAACACTGTTACTATATGTTTAGCTCCAAGCAGGTAGTGTCTCCATTCTTTGAATGCATCTTTTATGGCTAACAATTCCTTTTCAGTGATTGTATAATTTACTTTGGCTGGTAACAGCTTGCAAGATCTGTAAGCACTGGATGCAGTTGACCTCTGTGATAAAATTCCCCCAATTGCCAGATCGGAAGCTTCTGTCTCCAGATGAAGGGTCAGCATGCAGCAGGATAGGGGCAGAAGTAAAACTCTTTTTCAAGGACTGAAAAGATTCCTCTGCTTCTGTTGACCAGACAAATGGAACTCCTTTTCTCAACATTTGTGTGAGTGGAATAACCTTTTGGGAAAATTCTTTAATGAACCTTCTGTAGAAGTTGGCAAACCCAATGAAACTTTGAATTTCCTTCACTGATGTTGGGGATGGCCAGTTGATCACTGCCTTGGTCTTTTGTTCATCCATGGTTATACCCACTAGGAAAAGGATAAACCCTTAGAAATCTACCTTTTGAACATTTAAGGTGCATTTCTCAAGCTTCACATACAGATAGTTTTTTCTTAAACATTGTAACACGCCCCTCATATGCTCGTTGTGCTCTTGCGCTGAGTAAATCAAAATATCATCTATGTAAACTATGGCACATTTATCTATGAACTCACTCAATACATCATTGATAAATTGTTGAAAGGCAGCCGGAGCGTTGCACAAACTATATGGCATGACTTGATACTCGAAGAGCCCATACTTAGTTCTAAAAGCTGTTTTTCATTTGTCTCCTTCCTGGATACGAATAAGGTGATAAGCTCCTCTCAAGTCCAATTTTATTTACACCTTAGCCCCTTTTACTTGGTCAAGAAGGACTGAAATTAGTCGTAGCGGATATCTGTTTTTAATGGTTATCTGTTTCAAGGCTGTATAGTCAATACAGGTTCTCAAATCTCCTACGTTTTTGGGTACTAAGAATAAGGGAGAAGACTCAGGAGACTGTGAAAGACAAATAAACCCACTTTTTAAGTACTTGTGAATATACTCCTTCAGATGTTCATTTTCCTGTTCTGTTAAGGCGTAGATTCTACAAGGCAGATTAGCCCCTGGCTCCAATTCTATTTTGCAGTTCTATGGCCGATGAGGTAATTTTTCTGCCTCTACTTCATTGAATACATCTTGATACACCTCAGGAATTTCTCCAGTGCATATCCTACAAATAACTAAACCAGCTTCACGTAAACCAAGGGCTGGACTAGATACTCTGGATGGTGAAACTTGACTGAAACAATTTCTTGTGCAGTAGTCTGAATTCATTTCTACAGATCTCGTTTCCCAATTTATGGTGGGATTGTGCTCGGTGAGCCATGGGAGTCCCAAATGAATTTGGAACTGAGGAGCGTCTATCAAATGGAATCGCAAGATTTCTCAATGCCTTTCTTTAGAAATGAGCTCCACCCATTCAATATGATTTATTGTTGGACCAGAGGTGAGGTTTGTTCCATCTACTGCTCTTACAGCTTCACTTCTTGACTTTTGTATTGCTCTCAAACCAATCTTGGCAGCAAATCTTATATCGCAAAAGTTCCCTGTGGCGCCTGAATCTATCATTACTGATACATTGGGTGGGATTCTCTCCCCGAATTTTAACATCATGGATAAGGTAAGATTGGGAGCAGACTGCAAGGTATGGGCCGGCTGATGAATCTTTGGAGCACTCACCAATCCAACTCCTCCTACTGGTGGTGCTGCAAGTTTTTCGTTCAGGGATTGCTTCGGTTTCTTTGGACAGATCTTCACAAAATGCCCTCTTGCTCCACAATACATACAAAAGTTATTTACTCTCCTCTTTTCTTTCTCTTCCTTAGAAAGAGGTCCCTGACTGTTCCTATCTGCATCAGTTCTACCCCCAGAACCACTGGCTGAAGTTCTTAAGCTGTCTTCATTCCATCAAATCTAGGAACACTTGGACAAAAACCTCTTGTCTTCTCTCCTCTCCTTTCTGTTTGCCTATAGTCAGTTCCCAGAACTAAATCTATTAATGCTGAAATCTCTGTGGGTCGATTTGGAATCTGGGATAATATGTCCTTGAGCTTGTTTTTTATCCCTCTATAAAACAAGGCCACCCCCTTGTCTTCTGGACAATCTGTCTCGATAATCAGCTTATTGAACTGGGCTAGGTAAGTCACCAGCTCCTTATTAACCTGCTGCAATTCCAACAATTCATTATCAGTGGCTTAGGAGATTCTTCTATCAAAAATCCTCAGGAATTCCTTCTTGAATTCTTCAAAATCGAATGGATGCATCCTTAGACACTAGTGGCATGGACCAGGCAGTGACATCTCCACAGAGATAAGATAACACGAAGGCCACTCAGGATTGTGCATCAGGGAAAATCCCATACGGCACATGAAATGCAGTGAACATTGGGTTAGGAACATTTTAGCCTTTTGGGTGTCTCTATTAAAATGTTCTCGGGGGCCCAATGGAATCACTGGGAACAACGAGTGAACTACCTGAGTTGCATTTCTAGGATTTAGCGTGGATGTGGAACTCTGAACGTCTAGTGAAGGGCTTGTCGCACTAAATCCCAAAAAGTATCCACCCATCTTAGTAGTTAATTCTGTGGTTTATTTTCTGGACTCCACTAAATCTTACCCTTACTTTTATTCTCCTCTCTAAGTGTTATTAATCACTTTTAGATAATTTTTAGAATCCCTTCCAGATTTTTTCAATCTAATCCTTCAGCCATTCTGCTCGGGTGAATAATTTATCTTGGGCACTTCACTCTGTCACAAGCGGTATCAATTGCAAATCTTCACATGAGCAGAATGACGCCTTGAGCCCAATGCCTCTCAAAAGTTCTCAGTCCCCAACTATATTCTTATCTGGAGACTAAAAAAAACTCTTAGTGGGGAAAGGAGTTGGGGATGAAAAAATCGACTGCCTGGTCCTCTACTCTGCGCTCGTCCATCACTTTGCCTGTTGTTTATGAGGACTCAGTTGGTTATGTTACTCAAGCTGTAAGATAAAGTAAAACATTAATACTCTAAGTCGTACTTTCTCCATTACTTTTAACTAGGATTAATCTTTTTTTTATTAAGTTAACTTTTAGTGTGACCTTCCCCAGTGCACAGAGGCGTTAGCTTCTCTTCTGTGTTTGCAATTAATGGTAAAAATTGCAATGAAACTTCACCTGTGGCATTTTTTGGTATGAGATTATACAACTCATGTTTTCATATTCTTTTCCTCGTTTCCTTCTTTTCCTCTTTATCTTTGATTGAAACGAGTATTGTAGGAGAAAACCTGTTCTTCACAATTTTCACATGACAGAAAACGAATGTTCTTGAAATAACTGCTCTTCTGCTCTTTACAGTTTTCTCATGACTAAAACGAATGCACTAGGAATTACTGCTCTTCACCTTTTGCATATGACAGAAAACAAGTGTTCTTGAAATAACTGTTCTTCCTGTTCTATAATATTTTCTCAGGACTAAACGTATGCTCTAGGAATAACTGCTCTTCACTATTTTTAATAGGACAAAAAAAGAATGTTCTTGAAAATACTGTTCTTCCTGCTCTTTACTATTTTCTTATGACTAAAACGATTGTTCTGGGAAGTAAAGGTTTCTGTCTTGAAACAGGAACTCCTAAGAATGAATTCTCTCTCTCTCTCTCAGAATACTTGCGTGACGGCAACAATTGACTCAGGAAAACAAATGCTCGACTTTTCCAGAAAGGTTTCTGTCTCTCAAAATCTCCTCAGTGAAGTGGGCCGCTTCAGAGGCTGCACATGCACTTCACATCACTCAGCTGTCCACAAAAGCTCCTCCAGCCGCAACACTTGAACGGCAGCCTTGACACTCAGAGGCTGCCATTTTGAGAGCCATCCAATTCCAGTAAACTCTCCATAATGAAGTTTGCAGATTGTGGGGTGTCACCAACTTCGAAGAACCACCAAAACCTGGAGAGGGGGAGCCGGAGAAACCAAGGATTTTCTTACTGTCAATGTTGTGGAGTTTTTCAATGTCGAGGAGACCCAAGGAGTCAAGGAAGAAGAAAATAATCTGTTCAGCTTCAGATTCTCTGTTCGAGAATGTATATGCCTTCTCCCATTGTGGTTCCATCTTCATCTCCATCTTCTCCACCTACGCCACTTCCTCTGCTTCCACCACCTCCATCACCATCAATGTTGCCTCTTGCACCACCACAACCAGCATCGCCTCCTCCTTCACCACCGACAGCCCCTCATACCAACGGCTCCAAGAAAAAAAAGAAATACCGTCCTCAAGATCCCCTATTCCTCTGGTCCTCCTCCAGACACCAGGTAATTTTAGCAGCAAAAAGCACCACTCTACTTCATCATCATCTGTTCCTCCTCATAAGGAGAGTAAACAAATTGGACTCTGTAGGCCGCAAAGTCTACAGCACTGCCCCAACGACAGTGAAAGCAGCTAGTGGACATATACGACAGATCCCTCTGGGACTTCATCCAACATTTCACAGAACATCTGCTCAGAGACATAAGGAAGGATTTCATGGACATAGTTAATGAGGACGCAGTGGTCTCCAATCAAGTGATAAGTGCAGCAGTGGATACTTCCTTTTGAGCCTCACTTGAATACTGTCACGGAGTGACCCTAAGGAGACGTGCTTGGCTCAGTTTGACATCCCTTAAGCTGATGTTGCAATTACAGATACATTGCCATTCTCAGGTTCCACACTCTTTGGAAATCAAACTGATGATGAGATGGCGCGAACGAAAAGTGAAATGGAAAACCTTAAAGCAGTGGGTCTAGAGATACCAAAAGAACTAAGAAAATCTTTCAGACCCTACTAACGCCGTTTTTACTCTCCGAGGGTTCAGACCCCTCACTGGTATGCAGGTCAATCTCCTCAACAACACCCAAGGTCGTACTAGCAGCTGTGAAAGCAGACAAGAGGACGCTGTACCCAACAGTCTGCTCAGGGGGGTCACTGGGCAGCAGCATCCAAGCCATGAGCCCTTCCTTCCCCCGCTTCCATTACCCACTTTGGTAGGGGGAAGCATTCCTCATTATTTGACAGTGACATCACGTAAGACAGCTTGGTTCTGAATATTGTTATAAATGGGTATTGTCTCCGGTTCACCAGCCCACCAGTATCCATACCTCCAAAATCTTCCAATTTCCATTTCACATTGATACGGTCGGAAGTAGACTTCCTCTCACAAAAGTAGCCAGTGGATCCTGTCCTCAGAGACAAGGGGGGGGGATGGACATTTACTCCATGGACTTTCTGGTGAAAAGAAAGACCAGACAAATTCAGAACCTTACTCGACCTCAACATAGCCAACAAGTGGATTCGGTGAGAAAAGTTCTGGACGCTGGTATTACATTAAATCTTTTTTCAACTACACCAGGGACATTGGCTTTACTCCGTCAACCTTCAAGATGCATACTTTCATGTTCCAATCGCCAGAAGGTATCGTAAGTTTTTAAGGTTCATTGTGGGACAGGACCATTACCAGTACTCAGTGCTCCCATTTGGTCTAAAGTAAGCACCCAGAACATTCTTTAAGTGCATGGCGGTAGTGGCGGCCCATCTCAGGAAGCACATAATCTTCAACTGCCTAAACGATTGGCTCATAAAGAAGTCAACTTTGCAAGAAGCCCAACTTCATTTCAACTGAACCTGCAATCTCTTTCAGTGATTGGGGCCTCATATCAACCACAGCAAGTCCACATCTACTCTGGCTCAGACTTCGCATTACTTGGGAGCCTCTATCAACACCATTTAGGCAAAAGTGTCCTCTTCAGAGGAGAGACTCATATCGATTCTTCAGTGTCACCGTCTCATGAAGATAACTCATCCAACAGTGAGGGCAATATCGTCTCTTCTTAGCTCTATGGCCTCCTGTATCTTCCTCACTCCAAATGCTTTTCTACACATGCAACCTCTCCAAGATTGTCTCAAGAACCAGTGGGACCAATTAACGGGCAACTGGGAGGACAAAATCAAGCTGTCCCTTCATGCAAAACAGTCCCTAAAGTGGTGGTGATCTTCAGCCAATCTCCTGCAAAGGATGCAGTTTCACCAACAGGTCCCCTCTCAGACCATAGTGTTGAATGCTTCGCTACTAGGATGAGGAGCCTACATGGATCACCTCCAAATTCAGGACACATGGTTCAGAGAGAGATGTCCTATCATATCACTCCTCGAGCTCCGCACAGTTCATCTAGTGCTCAAAGCGTCTCACCCATCATCCACGAGCAACACCCTGCTTTTTTTGACACAGTACAACCACCATATGCTACCTCAACAAGTGGGGGGGAATGAGGTCCCATGCCTTGTCACTCAAGGCTCAGGTGATTTGGAAGTGGCTATTGGCCAGGAACCTGAATGTTACGGCGACTCACCTCCCAGGTGTCCAAAACGATCAGGCAGACTCTCTCAGCAAAGTTCTGGATGAAATCCATGAATGGGTCTTGCACAACGATATCATACAAAGTATCTTCCAAATGTGGGGCACTGCAACCATCGACTTGTTTGCCACCGCAGAAAACAAACAATGCTGTGGCTTCATCTGGAGTTACTACCATCCAGTGACACTGGGGAATTCCCTATAGATCGACTGGTCTGGCATATTTCTTTATGCCGATTTCCCTGATCCCGGCAGTTCTCACCAAGCTATCCCACTCAAGAACCAAGATGTTACTTGTAGCTCCGGAGTCAGTGGTGGTTCACAGACCTGCTTCACCGATCTCAGACGCCAGATAGTTCACTCCAATCTCTCCTCCTAGAACTTGGCTTCATGGTTCCTGCGCTAGTACAATACAGACATTTGAACCTGCCACAAGACTGCCTTGAAATCCTCAAGGAGGCTAAGCGGCCTTCCACCCATTCCGCATATGCCATAAAGTGGAACAGATTTTGCATTTGGTGTTCCTCCAAGAACTCTGATCCTACTACTTGCCAAGAAGATGTATTTCTTCCGTACCTGCTACACTTGGCAAAACCTGGTTTGCAATTCTCTTCTATAAAGGTTCACTTGGCTGCTTTTATTGCCTATAGAAAATGTCCTTCAGCAACCTTTTTTTTTTCTTCGTCAAAATCCCTGTAATAAAGGGGTTTTAGAAGGATTGAAGGTTTTCCTTCCCATTAGGTGTCCTTCGCCTCCCTGGGAACTTAACATGGTCCTTTCATGACTTAAGCTGGAACCTTTTTGAGCTAATTCACAAGACTTCCCTGCAGAATCTTTTTTGGAAAATAGCTTTCCTTCTAGCTATATCATCAGGATGCAGGGTTAGCAAAATCCAAGCACACTGCTCTGACGAATCATACACAGTCTTCCACTCTAACAAAGTGGTCATGAGGACTCACCCGAAATTCCTCCCTAAGGTTATTACCAATTTCCATGTCATCCAGTCCATCTCATTACCAACATTCTTTCAGAATCCCTCTTCTCCCTTTGTGGACAGTGTTGAAATGTTATCTTGATAAGATGTGTGACATCCGCAAATCGAACCTATTGTTTATCAGCTATGGTCTGGTCTATATAAGGTTAGTCGCATCTAAACCGTCCATCTCCGGATAGTTTCCTGTTTGGTTGTGCTGTCAAACAGCTGACAAAGAGACTAAGGGGTAGACGAAAAGTTATGCAGCAGCTGTTGACATTTCAAAGAGGTACAGCGTAAAAGTTAAGGAAAAGGCTGCCGTCTCTTATTGTTTGTGTGGCTTGAGTGCCCAGTATTATTTCCTAAAACCGCTCTCAAATTCTGAAAGTCACCGCAGGGGTGTGAAGAGTGTAGATGAGGTGTGTGAGATGTTGGTCTACTTGAGGGTCTGGCTATACCCTTAGGCCGGGTACCTCTACCCGTTTCCCATCTGCTAAAATGAATTACAGGAGCCTAAACGTGGTGTCAAAACAGAAATTATGCAAGGATATGACATTTTCAACTCGTAAGCTCACATTCCCCTTTCAGCTGCTTACACAGTAAAGCACTGTTTTACCATACGTCAATTGTTAGAGGAGCTGCTCCAAAATTCCCCAAGATCTTTTTTTTTTTATTAAATCTTTATTTATATTTTAGTGTAGTCATTTACAACATAACAAAGTGTTCATCTTGCTGCAAACTTATCAATCACTTGACGTATTTAGGCGGTTGTATACAGTAAACAGTTCTGCACATTTCCCCTCCACCCTGAAACATCAGGTTATCAATCTATTCGCAGTCACTGCCTATGTTCATGTGATTCCGTTTTATTATGTCCCATCAGAGTGTCTCTCCTGTTTCAGGTTCGCTTGTTTCTATACCAGCAAGGTAGCGGTCATAGGCCTCCCAATATTTCTTCGGCCTAGTGGTGGGGGGGAGCATCTCACTATAATTGTCTGACTGTGTGTTACAGTATGCCATATCTCTATGCCACTCTTGTATTGTGGGGATTGGTCCGCGATCCCATCTCATTGCTATCTGTCATTTGGCTAATAGGAACCCCATCGCCAGTAGCCTGCGATTTTGAGCCGCTAATTGTTTATCCCAGCCCAAAAGTGCTGTCATCGGTTCGCAGGTCATCTGCTCTCAAGTGATACTATTTAGTTCCTTTGTAACTGCCTTCCAAAATTGCTGTACCATTCCGCACCCCCAGGACATGTGCAAGAATCCTGCCCGTTCCTCTCCACATCTGGGACAATTAGCTGTCTCTCTCAGTCCATATTGATAGAGTCGTAGGGGGGTATAATAGACTCTATTTAGATATTTAAAATGTATTAGCCGGTGTCGGCCGTTTAAGGATATGGATTTGGTTCTAGAGCAGCAGTATCGCCATTGTGCGTCTGTGGTCTGCACTTCTAGCTCTCTCTGCCACTCCAAGCGAGCTCTCGATAACTCATGTTGCCTAGCCCCCTGAACATGTGCATAGAGACAAGAAATCAGTTGGCGAGGTTGTTTTCCCAACAGTACCACCGAGAGGGCCTGTACCTCGGGGAGGTTCCTCCATACCCTCTCCCAATAGTTTCGTCAGAGCGTGTCTCACCCTGTGGTACTGATATCGGTGTAGGGAAGTGGGTGACTCCGTATCCCTTGCTATTGTGTCCCAGGTCTTCACTATGCGCTCTTCGAAGATATCTCCCATTTTGTCAATGCCAATTTTGCGCATGGATTGCACCAAACTACGGTCTCTCCCAGGAGAAAACCAGGCACAGCATTCTACCGGGGCATGCGTAGAATATAATAATACCAGCCCCTGCTTGTTAATGAGTTCATGCCATGCTCGTGTGACCGAATTTATGGACGCAAATTCCCTATTTCGTCTATGGGGTGTATGGAACAACCTGCTACTCTAGGGCAGCCAGTTCCCTCTCAATCCTTAGCCACGGGGGCCTCACCCGTCCCATGAAGCCACTCCTGTGCCACTGCTGCATGCGCCACTATGTAATATATCTCAAGGTCTGGGGCGCCCAATCCCCCCATCTCATATGGGAGTGTCAGTGTTCGCCAGTTCATGCAAGGTACCTTGTTCGCCCATGCCAATTTGATTAATAACGTTTTCAAAGCGGCAAAGTATGTCTTCGGCAGGACTATAGGTATATTTTGAAACGGGAATAAAAAGCGCGATAAAACCACCATTTTCATCAGTGCTATGCGCCCAAGTAATGACTACGGCAGTTTGATCCACCTTTCCACATCCATCGACAATTTTTTCAGTGCAGTTTCAAAATTATCCTCTATCACTCTCTTAGGGTCAGTATGCACTTGTATCCCCAGATATCTGACAGTGTTAGTCTCCCACGCCAGCGGGAAGTCTACATCTACCTGCGTTGTTACTGGAGTTAAGGGAAATACTATGGACTTATTCCAATTTATTACTAGCCCTGACAGAGAGGCAAATTTTATGATTTCGCTGAGTATTGGGGCGACGTTATGCTCAGGAGTTTTGATATATAATAGGGTATCGTCTGCATACGTAGACAAAACAAGGGTGTAATTTTGAAATCTGAGGCCCCGGTGTCCATGGTACTGTCTTGCACACGCCAGGGGCTCCGCTACCAACGCATATAACTGGAGATAACGGGCATCCCTGTCTAGTGCCCCTCGTAATCCAAAACGAAGTCACCGTACCGTTAGCGCAAACTCTGGCTCGGGGTCGCTATACAATGTAGAGATCATTTGGAGGAAGGTGTCGCCCACCCCAAATCTGCGCAAAGTCGCCCTTAGGAACTCCCATTCTACCGAGTCTAACACCTTTTCAGCATCCAGGAAGACTGCCGCAGCCTTCAACTCCGGGTTAATGTTTTGTATTGTGCCAAATAATGTGCGAAGACTCATGGACAGACTGCGACCGGGGACAAAACCAGCTTGCTCAGGTCGAATCAGACACGTCTGCACTCCAGCCAAGCGATCAGCCAAAATCCGGGCAAAAATGTTTACATCTACATTTAAATGCAACAATGGCCTATAAGAGGAGCAGTTTTCTCGGGGTTTACCCGGTTTGAGCAAGGCAATTATCATTGCGTCTCTCATTGATGGGGGCATGCTGCCCTTCTCTACCATTTCATCATATACGTCTTTTAACTTTGGGAGTAATAGGTGTTGATACGCTTTGTAGAAGTATACTGTCAGCCCATCTGGACCAGGAGCTTTCCCCTCAGCCATACCCCCCCAGTGCTTTCGTAATTTCGCTTAGGGTCAAGGGTGCACAAGAGCCTCTCTAGCCTCCTGTGTCAGTCTGGGCATAGCGATATGTGTGAGGTAGTCTGCTATTGCATCCGAGCTTGGGTCTACCCTGGAGGAGTATAATGATTGATAGTATTCTCGGAATCTATCAGCTATACGTTCAGGGTCTCTTATTTCCTCTCCCCCCTCGGATCGTATGGTTTCAATTGTGTTTTTGCCTCGCTGGGGACGTATCAATCCTGCCAGTACTGCCCCCGGTCTTTCTCCCTCCCCGTATATTCTGGCTGTGGTGTATTTACCCAGGTGTTGTATTTCTGCGTGAGCTGTTTCTTGGTATTCTTGTATCTTAGCGCGAATTTGGCTTAACACATTGGCGTCTGCGGTGTCACTGTGGTCTCGCTCCAGTTTTGATAAGTCGCTTTCAAGTATTTGGAGCCGTCGCCTTATAGATCGGAGCACCCCAGCATGTTTGGTTATGGTGATCCCGCTGATGTATACCTTAAAGGTTTCTCATACCGTGCCTACCTCAGGAACGGAACCCTCATTAATCCGAAAGAACTCTGTGATCTCTGAGGCCAATTCGGCCTTAAAGACAGTATCTAAAAGCGAATAGGGAGGAAACCGGTTGTCAACAGTATTGGTACTGGGGAGTGGTCTGAATATATTCGAGGCCAAGGAGCTTCCGGGGTTAGGCTGCACAGCAACCGGCGAGCCACTAGCCAAAAATCTATACGTGTGTGCAGATTGTGCGCAGCCGAATAGTGTGTATAGCCCCCTCTCTCAGGGTGTCTATCAGGCCACACGTCAACCATATCCAGTTCAGCGGCTATACGCGATATCGCACGTGCCGCTGCCGCCGGCCTTCTAGCTACCCCACCCGATCTGTCCAGTGCCGGGTCCAATGTACAGTTGAAGTCACCGCACCAGAGCTGTGGCTGCCCTCCCCAGGAGCGCGCCCTAAGTGCCAGTTCTCGATAAAATAGTGCGTCATCATAATTGGGGCCATATATACCTAACAGTAAGAATGTGAATGCTCGCAACGTGCCACCGCATATCGCCCTCCCGGGTCCGCTGCCACCAAGGAGAGACCAACATCAGTTTCTTTTGAAGCCCAAATCAGCACACCCCTGGAATGTGATGTGTATCCTGCCGCAACAAATTGTCCCTGCAATCTCCGAGATGTGAGCATGGGGTTGTTGAGGGCCAAGTGTGTCTTCTGCAAGATAGCTATGTCTACCCTGTGATTACGTAGGTACGCAATTACCTTGCGAGTCTTTCGCGCGTCATTGAGGCCCAAACGTTCCAAGTTCTCAATCGAAGCTGCTTGCGATCTTTATCTATGTTAGGGTGTGTGTGTGCGAGGAGGTTTGTCTTCTCTATTATTGTGCAGTGTTGTATTAATTCTATTTGTGTTGTAAATTTGCAGTTCCTTATCTTGTGTAAGAGTATGTACTCAAATAACTGTCCCCGAACCTCCCTTTGCCCTCCCGCCCCCCTCCCACGATAGGCTATATCCCAACTTGTCCATCTCATCCATCCCTTATCCAACTTAGTCTTCCCCCACCCCCCTCCCAAAACAACTCCTCTCCTTTCCTGAGGTATAAGTGGAGCACACATCAGGGCGGATGTTACCCTGCTTTGTCTCTGTGTGTTAGCGTGCCAGCCACCTATTTGGTGAGTAATCATGTCACTTTTGCTCTCATATTGCGCTCAGTTCGTTCTATAACGTGCGGTGCATGTGTTCTCTCTCTTCCGTTGTGTCTCAAGCGCTCCATCTTCTGCAGGTTGGTAGTGTGTCGAGGATGATAGTGGCGTTGGAAGCGCCAATTCCTTATCGCTACCTACATGTCCTTGTCTGCGGCTGCTTCAGCATCATTGTTCGCCTTCCTGCGCTTCATAAATTGTTCCAGTTTTTTAGAGTCTGTGAAAAAGATAGGATTCCCTCCTACGTCATTCTCAATTTTGCTGGGTAAAGCATTCTGTACTCCAGGTGCATGGACCGTAATTGTTTTTTCCCCTCAATGAATTTTCTCCTCGCCTCTTGTACCTGCATTGTGAAGTCCGGGTATATCGACAACGTCATCCCCTCATATTGCAATTGGTTAAGTTCTCTTGCGCGACGCAAGGCGGCATCACGGTCCCTAAAGTTTAAGGATCTGTGCGCTCTCTCTACTACAAATAGGTCCGAAAAGGTAGTTCTACCAAGTAGTTGCACCAGTAATTGTTCAATGTGGCTTTCCATGTTGGTGATCGCGGTGGATTCTGCAAGGCCCACTATGCGTAAATTATTCCTTCTGGACCGGGCTGCCACATCCTCCACTTTTAGCTTGAGCACCCCTAGTTCTTTGCTAAGTTTCAATTGGCCGCTTACTAGTTCCGTTAGCCCGTCTTCAGTCGCAGACACCCTATTCTCCACATGGTCTAATCCCTCCGTGTGCTTATCTATGCGTTCAGACATTCTGTCCATGCGGTAAGCGAGGGCGTCTATTTTCCCATCTATCTGGTTAAGGCTGTGTTGCATTGAAACTAGGAGCTGCCTTAAGTCCTGTTCGTCCCCAGGAGTGCCCTCCGGGCCTTTCTCTGAGTCCGTCCCTCTTCCTTCTCCTGCTGGGCCCCGCGCTCTTCGTTGCTCAAATTGCAGCCGGGCTTGCGTTTTGTCTGTCTTGCCCATGCTTTAGGTGTCGTGGAGTTTTTTACTTGCGGCTTCAAGAAGCACCCGCTGTCAGCGCGCCCCGCTGGCCTCTATGGACGGCGCTGCACGCTAATGGCTGTCGACGCTGGGTGTAATCATCCCGTTTTGCTTGGTTGTACGTTGAAAGTGCAACGCTTGTTAATCATACTCTTAATGTTCCAGTCTCACCTAGTCAAGTGCGCCAACAGCGGGGGCCCCCTGCGGAACCAGCGGCCCGCCGGGCCCTGCCTCACGATGTCCAATCTAGAGTACTCCGTTGCCCCTAATGCGCCGTTTCTAATTTTCCCCAAAAGACCGATCCCGACTTTCGAGGGGAGGGGGTGCCCACCTGCATCCACACGCCGTGTCTCTCGAGCGCACTCGTGCTCTCGGTGCTCTCTCGCGTCGTTCTCCGGCCCACCTCACCTCTCCTCGTCGCACGGTGTCCAAGGTTCGCCTCTGGGGCTGCCCTCCTCCACAGAGCCCGAGAGACACTCCACCTCTCTCTGTCTCTCTGGGCTTTTGTCCTCGATCGTCTTTCCTCCGGGGCCGCTCCTGTCCGCACCCGCGGTACACCACACGTCCCTCTCTCGGCTAGCCGCCGACGCGATTCGATCTACAGGGCTCCCGTACTTCCTTTTTTTTCGGGGGAAAAAGGGCATCCGCATGTGCCTCCACCTCGTAGCTGTCCTTGGCATCGCACTTGGTAGCATAATTCGAATGTGACATGTAGGATTGTGAACGGATTTTACGGTGGCTGGCGGAGCCTCACTACAACGCAGCCATCTTGTAGCCGGGCAAGCTCCGCCCCCAACATTCCCCAAGATCTACATAAATCTTTTGAAAAGGACAGTTGAACTATCAGAATAAATAGGCAGGACCGACAGGAATGTAATGGGCTTCTGAAGATACAAAACTGCAGTAGACAGTGCAAGAGGTGACATTTTTACCACACTTCGGGCAGAGTCGGGGTGATTGACAATGCTTAATAGCAACAACTGAGAAGCTAAAGTGGCATGTACTGTAATGATATACATCTGCTCATGTCGCTGTTGTAAATGCCAGACTAGGTTCATAATGAGCCAAAGATATCTGTACTTGTTTCAGGCATTTCCTGTTAGTGCTGTGTGGTGCCTTTGGTCTCTGGGTCAGACGGGCCTTGTCGGAACCAAAGATCCCTAACATTTTATTTGTTATTTGGAACGCAGTTGTAGTTCATACGTTAGACAAATATACTCACAAAAATGCTCACTCATGCATATATACTCTCCCAATGGAGTAAGCCAGATTGTATTTTGTGGATGGAGGAAAAAGAAGATGAGAGATATTTATAGAGATTTTTTTTTATGAGCAATTTTGCTTATACATCATGAAGTTGATCAATTAAAATAATAAACCACACTTGCTGCTGTGAAGAAATACACACATAGGAAATTTGTGCAAAATATAAACATATGTATGTCTTTGTGAAGCTGGTACTATATGCTCACACCTGGTAGGGTTTGTATGTTGCTCAGTAGGTGACAAGAAATAGCTGTCGTTATGGTCAAATGCTATTATTTTGAAAAAGAGGGGGAATGATTCCAATGAGTCAGATAATTATTATGGGAAAGCGGGAATCTCACTCCTACCCTAAGGTGTGCTCACTTTGTAAAAGTCAGCTTGTGGAATACACCTATGTTGTATTGTCTTGTCGTCCCTGAATGTTGATGAGTGTGAGAGGGGGGATTGTATCTGTAAGTCACCGGTACGTGCTACCATCACGTTGCCCCTGTTTGGCAGAAGTGGGGGGGATATGTGATATTCTACAACGGGTGTTTTCCACATAACTCATGTGTTGTGATTGCTTTGAGCTGAATCTTTTGACCTGGCACAAAGAAGTTAAGTGCCTAGCCTATACAGTGTTGTGGGGTGAGATGCAAAAGCAGATTGCTTACTTTCATGGCGGATTAGCATTGAAGCCATCACAAATGCTTCACAAGAGCCTTGCTCAGACTTTGGTGATAAGTGGGCGGTGTGTGATTACATGCAAGGCCTGCACATGGCCCTGTTGTGGTGTCTGTCATGCGAGGGCTGCCTTCACGAGTGATAGTGCTTGCCATGCCAGCCTGTAGGCATGGGACTTGAAGTGATGCTCAGCCCATGCATGTGAGTGTGCGCGAGTGAAGGATGTGAAGCACAACTAACCAGTCTTTTTTGTGGTCTCTCAAAATAATTTGTCATTTTTCAGAGATAGTTGAGTTTTTTCTGCTTTTTGCAGCAGTTCAATTACTTTGGAGTTAAAAAGAGGGGCGTGGGCGAAAAGCAGTTAGTAAAAGCACGCATGAACCCTAAAGGACAGAGTAAGCCTGGCTCTTTCTTCTTCCCATCAGCGATTCAAAGGGCTGTAGAGTTCATGGACGCAACATGCCGGTGCTACACAAAATTCCAATAGTCTATTTGCAGCTCCACAAAATGTGGGCCCTACCTCATGGCAGTTGTAGATGCTGCGCACTGGCACTGTGAGAAACATGCAGTGCCTTTCTTCACTCTCAGCTCAAGAGCTCAATGAATAGTGGCGGCAGAACCACTAGTGCTTGAACTAACTACCTAACCAATTCTGGAGTTGCTTTCATGCTGTTTTCAGCATTTGAGTAGCGCGAGTATTGGAGCAAGCTAACTCAGCTGTGTCTGCAATCCTTAAAAATTAAAACAGCTCGGTTTAGTGCAGTCTGAAGTGTGCATGTCGGGCTGGCTGTCGCAAGATATGTGCTCTCCGCACATTACTTTTTAGTCATCCCTGCTTTTAGTCATCAGGAATTGTCCCTGCCCTGGCTCACACTTTAGCTAGCACAGTGCTTGGAACAACATTTTATAATAAAATAGTAATAACCATTTTAATAATTTGCATTTTCCGCTGCGTGTGGCAGGGGGCGCTCCTCTGCCCTAAAGGAGGAACCGCCACTCCAAAAACTCACTCCACTGGAGGTAAAGCAGCTACTACAGCTTTAATGAGGAATATCTTATAGCGGATGTTTGCAAGGCAGCCACGTGGATATCTGTTCACACATTCACCAAGCACTACTGCCTAGACTTGTTGTATAGCCATTTTAGTTCTAGTTCCATGCACAATATTTTAGCACTCTAGGCCTGCTGCTGTGCACTTTAACCTAAATATATTTTATTCAGCTTCGTTTATTATTTTAACGATAGCTGCATTTGCGGTCGTGTTTTATTTCTCTCTAACTAGCTGTTCTTTGCCTAGGCCAGCATTGTGTTCTTAAACAAAATATTTCTTTCACTCTGTTCTTCTCTCAAGGCTACAGTAAGTTAGGTTGCCGATAAACGTAGTAAACGTTTTGTCTCTGGTATTCAAAGAAACACACACATCCTTACATAGGGACATTTTCTCAGAGCATCAGTTGTTTTATTATAAAAACACTTCCCTGTCCCATACACGTTAGAGGGAGATTCCAGCCAGATGACCATGACTGCGAGGCTGATTGTTGAACGCTTCGCTACAGCTGCCTATGCAGACTTCAGGCCTTTGCTCAGGTATGCAGGATTATGTCTTCCCAGGGAAACCTGAAGGGCAGAACTAGAGTTTAACACGCTGTGCTCTGCTATAGCCTAGATAGGAATTAGTCTATTGACTCTAGCGACAATATGGTAGTGTTATTTCTATGCTTTTCTCTCCTTGTCACAATTTTAATCCTGTCATGCTGTATCATCCTGGGTATTGCAGTACATGCTTTATTATCTAAGATGCAGTTGCTTAATTAAAAAAACCTTATTGAAACATATACTGCCTCTGTTTGTCATTGTGTATGTGAGTCTAATGTAACTGAGAGAAACGGATGAGATCTGAGTAACCACGATTTCTTTGAGGAGTCAATTGTGTCATGCGCTCAGCTGGCGAATCATCCCTTCTCTTGGGTAGAGATGAGGCACTGCTAGTTAGCCAGAGCAAAACCTGGATTGGAGTGACAGGTGTCACCTGTAGTGGGTTAAGACTCAGTCTCCCATATACCACAGGCGATTCTGCTGTTCAAATCCAGTAGTCTCATTAAAATAATGAGAGCCTACGCAACAGACTCGTATGCTAGTGCAGATGGTCAAGTAGGACAGGCCTCACTCAGAAATCTGTTTGCTTAAATTGGCTATTTTACTCATTCCTGTGTCTTCTCCACTGCTTTTAGTATGGATATGCTTCCTACTCTATTCAGTGCTTATGACGATCAGTTTGAGATCCCCTACGAGAGACAGAACTGTTTCTTAGCTGTAACTCCAGTTTTTTCGTAGGGTAATCTCCACTGAAGTCATAAGCAACTCTCCCTCCTCCCCGGTGGACTGGACAGAGCTAAATATGAACAATACATACATACATGCACTGTCTTAAAAAGAACTGAAGCAACTGCCACCTGCTAAGCATGATGGGATACTGGCGGTTTCTGGGTTCTTAAAAGCACAGTCTCGGTTTTGCTCATATAATGACATCTTATGGGCTACACTCTGACCTGCTTTACTTCATCTCTATGCTCTTTCTAAAAAGGGTTTGTGAAAAACATTTATGCTGTTTTGCCAAAATATCATAAAATTATATGTATACATAATTCTCCTGGCCCCTTTTTTAAATATCAAATGAATAATTAGGCCATTGTAGCCTACTCCTGTTGGCTGCATAACATTTTACTCTTAAATGACTCTGCAGGCCTTCCAAAGAAAGACTAACATCTACACTTAAGAAGATATATTATGAAAAAGTGCTCCTGTGTCCCGGTATGTGGGTGGGACTATTCAGTGCTTATGACTTCATTGGCGATTCCTCTACGAGAGAACTGGAGTAACAGGTAAGAAACTTTTCCATATCTGACCACCACCTTCTGTCCTTCACATAGGTCTATCCATACCTTCCAATAGTCCATAGAACAAACCTAGGAGATCAGAAAATTAAAACTGTGCCTTGAGGCCCTCCCCTGGGTGACGAGGAAAGCGCCCCAATTGACACTCTCTGTGGGTGCTACAGTTTAAGCCCTGAAGTGCCCAGGTCGAGTGTCAATCAGTGACCCTTCGTCACAGAGTTGGGTGGGGTCAGCAGTCTCACTGACCCCATCCCACTCTGTGACGAGGCTGGGACTGCTGTGAAGGTCAGCCAAGGTGGGACGGCATCAGTCCCAACCCTCCTGGGACCTGGTGGCCGAAGGTAAGTGTGTGTGTGTGTGTGTGTGTGTGTGTGTGTGTGTGTGTGCGTGTATGTGTGTGGTGTTTCAAATTGAATGTTTGGTGCGTGCGTGCATGTTTGAATGGTATGAATGTTGTTAATGGATATGCGTGCGTGTGTGAAAGAATGAGTGTGTGTGATGTTTTAAAATGAATGTTTGGTGCGTGCGTGCATGCTTGAATGGTGTGTGAAAGAATGATTGTGTGTGTGCCCCGCCCACCCCCGCCTCCCTCCTAAAGCTGCCGGCCGCCACTGGAGACAATCACTGTTTTTTTTGGGGGGCAGGGGGGTAACTTTTATTTCTGTTTACCGTTCCAAGTTAGTAAACATTGATCTTGAAAAAAAGTGTGGGAAAGCGTACTTTTCAAAAGGAGCCTCCCAGAAGCCAATTGCAACTGCTCAGCATTCCATAAACCAGCATTTGGGAGAGCAGCGCTTAAGTGGGAAGCTAGGAGTTGTGGGGGTTGGGAATTAGATGTCTGTCAATGCTGCCAAACTCGGAGGGGTGAGCAGGAGGAGCAAGGAGAGGGGCAGGTGGATGGGGAAAAGAAGCTGGTGGTGGGAGCAGTAAAATATCTGTGGGTGGAGAGGGCAAGCAAATCCCAAAGTCTAAGGGGCAGAATAGAAAGGGATAAGCGGTACAGAGTGGAAAAAACACACAAAAGAAAAAAGTAGTTCCAAGAATGCTAACAGTGGAAGGATACAGGTCGTACAGTCATAAAATAATAAACAAGAAACGCTGCACTGCAGAGGTGGGGAGGTACACAAAGCAGGAATTACTGTGTGGATATAAATATAAAATTTTGCTCTTTCTGCACTATCACCCCTTTTTGCTGAACAGTATGTTTGCTCGCTGTAGACATTGGTATACTCTTGAATTACATATGTTCGATGGCATCTGTCGCTGTAGATTCGCATGTTTTGCAATAGCTCGCCATCTGGTGTTGGGCCGGAGTGTTACAAGTTGTTTTTCTTCGAAGAAGTCTTTCGAGTCACGGGACCGAGTGACTCCTCCTTTTGTCTCCATTGCGCATGGGCGTCGACTCCATCTTCGATTGTTTTTTTTCCGCCATCGGGTTCGGACGTGTTCCTGTCACTCCGAGTTTCGGAACGGAGAATTAGCTAATTTCGGAAGATTTTCGTCGGTATTGTTGCGTTCGGGATCGGCGTACTTAGATTCAACACCGCATCGAAGATCGAAGAGCTCCGGTGCCCTTCGGGGTAGTTTTTCGATCCCCCGTCGGGGCCTGGTCGGCCCGACCGCGTGCTGAAGAACGCCGATGGAACGGACCCCGTTCCGTTTCTGCCCCAAATGCCACAATAAATACCCCTATACAGACCAACACTTGGTCTGTAACCTGTGCCTGTCACCTGAGCACAGTGAAGACACCTGTGAGGCCTGTCGTGCGTTCCGGTCCCGAAAGACACTCCGAGACCGTCGAGCCAGAAGACTTCAGATGGCGTCCGCGCCGACAGCCCACCGAGAGTTCGAGGAGCAGGAAGAGGAAGGTACCTTCTCGATCCAAGAATCTGACTCCGAAGGATTCGACGATACACAAACCGTGAGTAAGACGTCGAAAACCACACAAAGGAAGATTTACAAGGCCCAGGGGACGCCACTGCCATCAGGCCATGGCTCCACCCATAAATTCGGTGACCGACCGTCGGCACCGAAAAAGGCCCAAACAGTGCCGAGATCGTCCGACTCCGGTCGAGACACCGGCACGCAGCCTTCTCGGGACCGAGAACGTGCTGTAGACAAGCCTCGACACCGAGATGCCGGTGTGGACACGGCTCGACGCCGAGACAGCGGCACCGAAGAAGATCGACGCCGAGAGGTTTCGGCCCGAAAAAGAAAAAAGTCACCTCGGAGCCGAAAAAACACGCAGACAGGGTTTCGGTGCCGAAACAAACTGCAAGCGACCCAGCTTCAGGCTCTTATACAGAAGAGCACTCGCTAACCTCCCAAATGCAAAAGCATAGGTTTGAGGAGGAGCTACAATCAACTGATGTGGACCATACGCAAAAGCGTATCTTCATACAGCAGGGGACAGGAAAAATAAGCACCCTTCCCCCCATTAGAAGAAAGAGAAGGTTGGAGTTCCAAACTGAACAGACATCACAAACAAAAGTGGTGAAAAGAGTTACCCCACCACCCTCTCCTCCGCCCGTGATTAACGTCTCACCAGCACGAACTCCATCACACTCCCCAGCTCACACCACCATAAGCCAGGGTGACCAAGATCAAGACGCATGGGACTTATACGACGCCCCAGTGTCAGATAACAGTCCGGAGGCATACCCTACGAAGCCATCTCCACCAGAAGACAGCACCGCGTATTCTCAAGTGGTGGCTAGAGCAGCACAATTTCACAACGTAAGCCTCCACTCAGAACAGGTCGAGGATGATTTTTTATTCAACACACTCTCCTCCACCCACAGCTCATACCAAAGCCTGCCTATGCTCCCTGGTATGCTCCGGCACGCGAAAGAAATCTTTAAGGAGCCGGTCAAAAGTAGGGCAATCACACCAAGGGTGGAAAAAAAGTATAAGGCGCCTCCTACAGACCCGGTTTTCATCACTACACAGCTACCACCAGACTCTGTCGTTGTAGGAGCAGCTTGGAAAAGGGCCAACTCTCACATATCTGGAGATGCACCACCCCAGATAAAGAAAGCCGCAAGTTCGATGCAGCTGGTAAAAGAGTCGCAGCACAAGCTGCAAACCAGTGGCGCATCGCGAACTCACAGGCACTACTTGCGCGCTATGACAGAGCCCACTGGGACGAGATGCAACATCTCATTGAACATCTGCCCAAGGACTTACAAAATAGGGCAAAACAAGTGGTTGAGGAGGGACAGACCATTTCCAACAACCAGATCCGCTCCTCCATGGACGCTGCAGATACAGCTGCACGGACAATTAATACATCTGTAACTATCAGAAGGCATGCATGGCTCAGAACGTCTGGATTTAAACCAGAGATTCAACAAGCAGTTCTCCATATGCCTTTTAATGAAAAAGAACTGTTCGGTCCAGAAGTGGACACAGCGATTGAGAAACTCAAAAAAGATACGGACACTGCCAAAGCCATGGGCGCACTCTACTCCCCGCAGAGCAGAGGGAATTACAGCACATTCCGTAAAACACCCTTTCGAGGGGGGTTTCGGGGTCAGAGCACACAAGCCAGAACCTCACAAGCAACACCGTCCAGTTACCAGGGACAGTATAGAGGAGGTTTTCGGGGACAATATAGAGGAGGGCAATTCCCTAGAAATAGAGGAAGATTTCAGAGCCCCAAAACCCCTACTACTAAACAGTGACTCACATGTCACTCACCCCCTCCACACAACACCAGTGGGGGGAAGAATAAGTCATTATTACAAAGCATGGGAGGAAATCACTACAGACACTTGGGTTCTAGCAATTATCCAACATGGTTATTGCATAGAATTTCTACAATTCCCTCCAAACATACCACCGAAAGCACAAAATTTGACAACACACCATTCCAATCTCCTGGAGATAGAAGTGCAGGCACTATTGCAAAAGAATGCAATCGAGTTAGTACCAAACACACAAATAAACACAGGAGTTTATTCACTGTACTTCTTAATACCAAAGAAGGACAAAACGCTAAGACCAATCCTAGACCTAAGAATACTAAACACATACATCAAATCAGACCACTTTCACATGGTCACACTACAAGAAGTATTGCCATTGCTAAAACTACCCGACTACATGGCAACTTTAGACCTCAAGGATGCTTATTTCCATATACCAATACACCCATCGCACAGGAAATACCTAAGGTTTGTATTCAAAGGAATACATTACCAATTCAAGGTACTGCCTTTCGGATTAACAACCGCACCAAGAGTCTTTACCAAATGTCTAGCGGTAGTCGCTGCACACATAAGAAGGCAGCAAATACATGTGTTCCCATATCTAGACGACTGGCTAATCAAGGCCCATTCGTTAATACAGTGCTCAAATCACACAAATCATATCATACAAACCCTCTTCAAACTAAGTTTCACCGTCAATTTCACAAAATCCAAAATTCTGCCGCGCAAGGTACAACAATACCTGGGAGCCATAATAGACACATCAAAAGGAGTAGCCACTCCAAGTCCACAAAGAATTCAAAATTTCAACACCATCATACAACGCATGTATCCAACACAAAGGATACACGCAAAGATGGTACTACAACTCCTAGGCATGATGTCTTCATGCATAGCCATTGTCCCAAACGCAAGACTGCACATGAGGCCCTTACAACAGTGCCTAGCATCACAATGGTCACAAGCACAGGGTCACCTTCTAGATCTGGTGTTAATAGACCGCCAAACTTACCTCTCGCTTCTGTGGTGGAACAACATAAATTTAAACAAAGGGCGGCCATTCCAAGACCCAGTGCCACAATACGTAATAACAACAGATGCTTCCATGACAGGGTGGGGAGCACACCTCGATCAACACAGCATACAAGGACAATGGAACGTACATCAAACAACACTGCATATAAATCACCTAGAACTTCTAGCAGTTTTTCAAGCACTAAAAGCTTTCCAACCAATAATAGTTCACAAATACATTCTCGTCAAAACAGACAACATGACAACAATGTATTATCTAAACAAGCAAGGGGGGACGCACTCCACGCAGTTAAGCCTGCTAGCACAAAAGATTTGGCGTTGGGCAATTCACAACCAAATTCGCCTAATAGCACAATTTATACCAGGGATCCAAAATCAACTCGCAGACGATCTCTCTCGAGATCACCAACAGGTCCACGAATGGGAAATTCACCCCCAAATTCTGAACACTTATTTCAAACTCTGGGGAACACCTCAGATAGACTTGTTTGCGACAAGGGAGAACGCAAAATGCCAAAACTTCGCATCCAGATACCCACACAAACAGTCCCAAGGCAATGCCCTATGGATGAACTGGTCAGGGATATTTGCTTACGCTTTTCCTCCTCTCCCTCTCCTTCCTTACCTGGTAAACAAACTCAGTCAAAACAAACTCAAACTCATATTGATAGCACCAACTTGGGCAAGGCAACCCTGGTACACAACGCTGCTAGACCTATCAGTAGTACCCTGCATCAAATTGCCCAGTAGGCCAGATCTGTTGACACAGCACAACCAAAAGATCAGACACCCAGATCCAGCATCGCTGAATCTAGCAATCTGGCTCCTGAAATCCTAGAATTCGGGCACTTACAACTTACCCAAGAATGTATGGAAGTCATAAAACAAGCCAGAAGGCCATCCACCAGGCACTGCTATGCAAGTAAATGGAAGAGGTTTGTTTGCTACTGCCATATTAATCAAATACAACCGTTACACACAACTCCAGAACATGTAGTGGGTTACTTGCTTCACTTACAAAAATCTAACCTGGCTTTCTCTTCCATTAAAATACACCTTGCAGCAATATCTGCATACCTGCAGACTACCTATCCAAACTTCCCTATATAAGATACCAGTCATTAAAGCATTTATGGAGGGCCTTAGGAGAATTATACCACCAAGAACACCACCTGTTCCTTCATGGAACCTAAATGTTGTCCTAACTAGACTTATGGGTCCACCTTTTGAACCCATGCACTCCTGCGACATACAGTTCCTAACCTGGAAGGTGGCATTTCTCATCGCCATTACTTCCCTAAGAAGAGTAAGCGAGATTCAGGCGTTTACAATACAGGAACCTTTTATACAACTACACAAGAATAAGGTCGTCCTAAGGACCAATCCTAAATTTTTGCCAAAGGTTATTTCACCGTTCCATCTAAATCAAACAGTGGAACTTCCAGTGTTCTTTCCACAGCCAGATACCGTAGCTGAAAGGGCACTACATACATTAGATGTCAAAAGAGCATTGATGTATTACATTGACAGAACAAAAAACATCAGAAAGACTAAACAACTATTTATTGCATTTCATAAACCTCATGCAGGAAACCCAATATCAAAACAAGGTATAGCCAGATGGATAGTTAAATGCATCCAAATCTGCTACCTTAAAGCTAAACGACAGCTGCCCATTACACCAAGGGCACACTCAACCAGAAAAAAAGGTGCTACCATGGCCTTTCTAGGAAACATCCAATGCAAGAAATATGTAAGGCAGCCACATGGTCTACGCCTCACACATTCACCAAGCACTACTGTGTAGACGTGTTATCCGCACAACAAGCCACAGTAGGTCAAGCCGTATTAAGAACATTGTTTCAGACTACTTCCACTCCTACAGGCTGATCCACCGCTTTTGGGGAGATAACTGCTTACTAGTCTATGCAAAACATGCGTATCTACAGCGACAGATGCCATCGAACTGAAAATGTCACTTACCCAGTGTACATCTGTTCGTGGCATCAGTCGCAGTAGATTCGCATGTGCCCACCCGCCTCCCCGGGAGCCTGTAGCAGTTTGGAAGTTACCTTCAATTATTTATATATGTATCATCTCAACCTTAAATAGGTGCATACTTAGTCACTCCATTGCATGGGCACTATTACTACAATTCAACTCCTACCTCACCCTCTGCGGGGAAAAACAATCGAAGATGGAGTCGACGCCCATGCGCAATGGAGACAAAAGGAGGAGTCACTCGGTCCCGTGACTCGAAAGACTTCTTCGAAGAAAACCAACTTGTAACACTCCGTCCCAACACCAGATGGCGAGCTATTGCAAAACATGCGAATCTACTGCGACTGATGCCACGAACAGATGTACACTGGGTAAGTGACATTTTCATTATCTTACCTATAAGTCTCTAGAATATGGTACCCAGGGCCTGTAAGGTAAATGCCACCAGATGGCTGTAGCACTCATTGTGCCACCTACTGCAGGTACAGTGCAAACCCGACAGAAGCCTGCCACCAGTATCCTGGCTGTGCAGCTTTAAACTGTTAATTTATCCTGTCAAAATAATCCATTTGACAGGCCTAGCTCCCCCACCTCCTCTTCAAAAAAAAAAGAAAATATATATATGTATATTTTTACATCTCCCCTAAGTAAGCCTAACTGCCCTTTAAGGCAGAAGGTGAATGATATCTAAAGTAGAACAAGTAAAGGTTAATGTTAAATATCCTCATTACAAAAAAGCCAGTGGGAAGACCATCAGCTAACCCACAGGGATGGGGACGTATAAGTTATCCCTATTGCATCAACAACACACACTAATGTATATTCCCACCAGTGGATATTCATGATCGGATAAGATATTCCAGTGTGATGCCCTTTTACTGGAAACAGATGTTTCTTTTGTTGTACCGTAACCCACTCCAATAATGTCATACTTCCATCTGGTATCATCCGGGCCCCTAATACCCAGGATAAGCTCAGCCGTATTCAAGAGAGCACTTCAGACATTTGTGGAAGAAGGGGTCTTGTTTTAGAGAATAGAAATACCCTGAACAACCCAGGTATTTTTTTGTTGGTGGTGGCCCAGGTATGATTAAAAGTAAAATATGGGGTAAAATATTAGAGATAATGACCATATTACCCTGTACTACTGTCAACATGCTTCAGCCTGTAAAAGGATGGCCACCTAGAGTTCAGGGCTTTCATCAGGACACAAAAATGCAGTGGAGTTGTCGCGTAGGCGCTCATTATTCTAATGAGACTACTGGATTTCGAGTGGCAGAATCGCCTGTGGTGTGGGAGACTGAGTCTGACCCACTACAGGCGACACCTGTCGCTCCATTCTGGGTTCTGCTCTGGCTAACTAGCAGTGCTTCATCTCTACCCGAGGGCAGGGATGATTGGGCAGCTGAGCGCATGACATAACTGTTTTTTCAGGGAAGCCGTGGTCACTCAAGTCTTACCCATTTCCCTCAGTTACATTAGTCTCACATACACAATGACAAACAGAGGCAGTATATATTTCAATAATGCTTTAACAAAGCGACTGCATCTTAGATAGCAAAGCGTGGACTGCAATAACCAGGACGATACAGCATGACAAGATTAAAATTATGACAAGGAGAGCAAAACATAAAAATAATGCTACCATATTGTCACTAGAGTCAACAGACTAATTTCTACCTAGGCTATGATAGAGCACAGTGTGTTAAGCTCTAATTCTGCCCTTTAGGTTCCCCTGGGAAGACATCATCCCCCCATACCTGAGCAAAGGCCTGAAGTCTGCAAAACAGCTGTACTAAACTTATACAACGTTCACCCGCAACCTATCTTGCTGCAGCCTTGGAAGAAGCACAGAGTGAGCAAGAATGTGTTGTTTGAGAACAGAGTGCTGGCCTATGCAAAAACAGTTAGATAGAAATAAAACAAGACCGTAAAAGTTGCTATAAAACAATAATAAAGGGAGCCAAATAAAATATATCTAGGTTAAAGTGCACAGCGGCAGGCCTAGTATGTTAAAATAACGTGCATGGAGCTATAACTAAAATGGCTACACAACAAAGTCTTTTCGAATGTCTACCTCTTATTTAAAGATGGGGTGGGTGAGACAGATGACATGCAAGACCTGGATTTCTAACCCAGTCCACTGGAGCGATATTCAATTAGAATTCCTGTAAGAAAGATAATATTTAAATTCTGGTGAGTTAATTGCCTCTATGAAAGTTTAAATGTGATTAAATCCATGGTGATGGTGCAGAACAAGCGTTATTTTAAACGGCACATCAATGATTATTCTGTAAAAACACAGTAACTCAAGTTTTTAGAGTTTCATCAAGTGCGGGAGGTACATTCGTGCCGTGGTAGAAACACACACATCAGTATTGGATCTTTCATAGATTCACATGCTTGAATCATTCCCTGTTGTAGAGGTTGGAGTCCTGCGGTATCATGGTAAAACAGTATGTAAATCATAGACCATATGGTACTAGGCCATCAGTTTAATAACCTATCTGCGTCCTTTATAAAACAAAAAAAAAATCAAACTTGATCTGTGACCAATCAGGTGCAGGCAACCTCTGTAACACTACCAAGAGAGGCAGAATCTCTCTGATTTTCAATGCATGTCATGTGTGAAGGGAGTCTCCCTGTGCTCTGCTCAGTTTTGTTCTTCAAGAAGGTACTCAAAACGTATTTCTTCTACTATGTCTGACTCTAAAGACCTTTTTTGTCCCTGCAAGACTTGTGGGAAGAAAAGGGTACATATGGTTGACCCGCATAAAAACTGCATTTATTGCCTTTACCCAGATCACAAGGCAAAAGAGTGCAAAATATGTGGCACTTTCTCCACTAAAACATTGAAACACAGGAAGTGGAGGCTGCTTTTTTGGCTTCAAAAAGCTAAAGCCCAGAGAACATCTTCGGAAGAGGACAGTGATGCCTCGTCTAGATCTCACAAGAGGACCACGTCTCAGGAAGTAACTTTTGAGGAGAGCAGAAAATCCCTTCAAACGTATTAGGCTAAGGAGTATGAGAAAAAAAAACAACAAACAGTTCTCCTCAGACAGTCTTATCTGCGCCTTCCAACAAAGATCTCCTTCATGATTCCTCCTCAGACATGTCGACGGCAAGGAAAAAGTCTTCTTTTAAGGCTCTGTCGACGACACCATCACAGTCGACTGCAAGATCAACAATGACTGTTACAACTATCTCATCGACTATGACTGCCTCCAAATCCACCCCATCTCATTGACTAAGATTGTGGAGGTGACTAAGATCACGTCAGTGCTCCCGTCGATGATGACCCTGCTGATGCTGCCTCCGTAGACAGCCTCATCAATGACCCCCCCCCCATCAGTGATGTCCCCGTCTGACAGCCCTGCCAATGACGTCTACTACAGGACATCATACTTATGAAGCTCCGACAGGACATTGACGACGCCATTGTCAACAAAGATCAGAATATCAAAAATTCCCAGGACATTATTATGTCCTGGGATTTCCTCACCTACCAACATATCTCCTCTAATTCCAAGCCACTTGTTGAATATTAAAGACTCTGATGGCAACGGTCCCTTCGGACCAGCTCACAGCCCCTGTGATATTCAAGTCAAATGCCAGGACGAAAAGGTGTACTATTATGAGGAAGGGCAAGATTATAAGGATGATTATCATCTGCTTTCTGCCCAAAAACATTCTGAAAACTTCAAGTATCATTCTGACCCTCCACATAGACAGGATGATTTTTTTATGCCTAATGGTCCAGTATCTTCAGGCTATGCTTTTGGACAATAGGAAGTGTTTCCCACAACCGCCAGAAGAACAAACGGTGGCACCTCCAAGACCTGCTTCCCCGGGCCAAACAGTCATTTCTCCACCTGCCACTCCAAGGATGACATCTCCATCCCAAAAAGCACTACCACCAAAGGACAGCCCATCGTCATCTGATGATGGCAGAGAGGAGGGCAAGATTCCTGAGCATCAACCCCACCTGATGATTGGGCCCATTTATAATATACCCACACAGTTTCCGCCTCCACAACAACCTATTGATTTGCATCCAGAAGACATCCGAGGATTTAACAGCTTAATAGAAAGAGCAGCATCCAGGTTCCATCTCCCTATATTGGTTAAGCAGTCAGACTGCCTTCTTTATGACTTCAAAGAGCAAACAAGGAAGTCAGTCCGGGCAATACCCATCATCGATTACATCTGGCAAGAGGGTATCAAGATTATGAAGAAACCCGCTACAGTGGCGGCTGCCCTACCTCATATTGATTAAAAAATAAATAAAATACAGCGCCTCAAAGGATTCCCCTGCATGCCTGACAGGACACCACAAACCAGATTTAATCATTTCACAAGCAGCTCATCGCAGATCAAAAAAATGTCTGTGCCGATATCTGTATCACCAGACAGAGACGGGTGCCACCTAGACAAGATCAGCAAGAGGTTCTTTACCACATCTGCCATCACTGTTAGGGCGGCCAACTCCTTGACTATCATAGGCCACTATGACCCGCAGATATGGTCATATATCAGTTCCATCATTTACCCCATCTGGGAAGACAAAAGACTGGAAGCCAGAAAGATCTTACAGGAAGGCAAGCACACCTCTTTGGAAATTGACTGCACCATGGACATATCTTAGATCTCAGGAAGCTAAACAAGTTCCTCCGCAAACAATCCTACCGGATGGTTACTCCTTCTGACATCCTTCACTTTCTGAACAGCAAGGGACTACATGGCGTCTCTAGACCTGGAAGACGCATATTTTCATATCTCCATTCATCCCTAGCACCGCAAATACCTCTGTTTCACTGAAGCTGGTACCTATTAGTCCTTCCATTTGGCCTCAAGTCAGCCCCTCGTATATTTATAAAGCGCATGTCCCCGGTGGCAGCAGCTCTCTCAGACAACAAGGTCATGAGGTATTCCTTTACCTAGACAACTAGCTGCTTTGGAGTTGACGCTCTTAGCAAGTTGCCAAAGCCACGGAAACCTGCCTGTTGCAGTTTCTCAAAATGGGTCTTACCGTGAACCGGCGATAGTCCTCAATCATGCCTATTCAAAGGATCTTTCTAGGAGCTTACCTAGATACAATTCAGAACAAAGCCTACCACTCTCAGGAAAGGCAGAAGAGGCTAGTGGACTTGGCTCTAAAAATATCAAGAAAAAAGTATGTTTCAGTGAGACTGTTCAAGTTGCTCCTGGGCATGATCTCTTTCGCAGTCTCTTTCCTAGTCCCATTTGCACACCTGAAGATGAGAGCATTACAAGAGGAGCAACAACTCCAGTGGATCTAATCGCAGGGCCCTTTTGAGGACCTGATATTCATGACCCCAAAGATGGTAGAAACGCTAATGTGGTGATCTCACAAACCTCATCTATCACAAGGCCTTACGTTTCTGCCATTGGTTCCTGATTTTGTCATCTTCATGGATGCTTCAATGGATGTCTGGGGAGGCCACTTGCAGGACCTCCACATCCAAGGGAAGTGGCCAGAACACCAACAGAATATGCACATTAACTGGAACTGAAATACATCTTCCTCACCCTGCAAGCCTTTCTCCCAAGAATAGCAGGATTGTCTGTGCTGATCAGTACAGACCGCACGACCAGCATGTACTACATCAACTAGCAGGGAGGAACCAAATCTCTAACACTCTCTTGTGAAGATCTGTGGTGTTGGCTCAGGGTCCTCAAAGCCTACCCTGTGGTCCCTCACTTAAAAAAAAAAAACTGTATTTTGAAATATGCCCTTGCAGGCTACCAGGGACCGTGGTGGGAGCCTCAAGGTCTACCCCGCAGCCCTATTGCTCCAGTAAGCAGGCAGGCGCTTTTAACCGCAGCTGCCTGGTTGCTCGAGCAAAGCTTCATCTCTGTTCAGAGAAAAGAGATGAAAAGTCTGCTTTTTGACAGTGGGACCTGTTTGACAGGTCCTGCTGTTTAAAAAGCGGACTTTGTAGTGACATGCCTGCATCTTCAAAGCTGCAGCCAAGCCATAGCAAACAGCTATGTCCCAGGGGCGGGCACCCCGAGACATAGCAGGAGCCAGCCCTGGGAGTGGCTGTCCCCAGGGCCATCAGTGACTCCACAAGGGAGGCCATGCGGCCCCCCTCCATCGTTGAAGAAGCCCCAGGTAGGTGATGTTACCCGGGGACTTGGTGCTTCACCATGATACTGCAGGACTCCCACTTCAGTGACAGGGAATGATTCAAGCATTTGAATGTTTGAAAGATACCAATACTGGATAACTGCAATTACAGGTGAGTAACTTATATTCTGACATCCAGAGAAATCTTCGCATTAGTGTTGGCCTAAAATCACCATATGTACATAAAACACACATACTTGTGACACCCGGATATAAACAATCTTACCCTATTTGGAAATCATTGTAGGCAGCATGGGAGGAGGAGGAGGGGGGCGTGCCCCTGTAGTCGTACACTGATAGTAAAGTCAGAGCATATGCCAGTACGTAAAAAAGTGGAGAGAAATATACGTAGTACTGCGATTGAATAGATAAAGTGCTACGGATTGTGTACTCTTGTCGTCAAGGTTGGCACAAAACCCACATAACTAAACTTGTAATGTAGGATTACTAGGAAAGAGGCTGAGTTTGGACTACTGAGAAACCCAGAATGCCCGACTTTTATACTCTGCCTAAAATCTATAAGCAAAGACCCCCACCACCTGGCCATTCAATAGTTTCTGACATCAGCTCAGTTTTAGAACCATTTTCCCGGTTTGTATTTGTAGACTAGTTCTTGCGACCTCTTGGTATGTAAATGTGTTCCTACATGAGAGACATTAAACATGTACTCAACATAATTTCAGAACTGAATTACAATACCACCACAGAGCTCTTATGTTTTGATGTTGAGGCACTGTACACAAGCATACCCAAAGAAGAGAGCCTACAAGACATCAAGGGCATCCTTTCTGAAAAGGATTGGTCCTTCAAAGTTCTGGTTGACTAGATCATGCAACTAGCTTGCTTGACCCTAACAAAAAACTTCAAATTTGAAGACACAATCTGTCTACAAAAGCACAGAGCTTCTAGTTGCTTGCACCCAGCATAACCGGTTTGTCAGTACATTGGTTTGAACAACAACACATGTAGACCAACAACCCCTTCAAACAGTAACTACTATTCTGGCGTAGATATATATAGATGGTGTATTCATAATTTGGCATGGTAACATTGTTCTTGATTGGCTGAACAAACAAAACCACTTCCTATTCTTACAATTTACCATGACCAAAGGCAAAGACAAAATACTCTTCTTGGATGTAACAAAAGTGAAAAGGTGCAGACTTGTTACCAAACTTTACACAAAGCCTACAGATGAGAATAGCCTTCTTTAGTTTGAAATGCACACCTTGGGCTCTTGGAGAAAGCCTGCAGGTGGGACAGTTCCTCCACATCAGGCAGAATGGTTCCAATATAGAAAACTACAAAACAGAGACAGCTGTACACACCACCAAACTCACACAGACACTATCTCCTGAGACTGCTTCAGAGGGCCAACAAAAGGGCCAAGAACAACCATAGGGAAACTCTCTTGTTGGAAAAAATAAGGAAAACAAAAAGGCCTCATCTGTGTTGAGTGCATATACCAATGTCTCAAGTGAAGTAAAGAAAAATATCACCCAGGAATTGCCAGATTCTGATGTGCAGTAATTTGAACATGAAACCCTTTTCACCTTTTAAAGGAGCACTAGTCTCAGGACTGTTTTAGTTAACACAAGACCTAAAAAAAAAAAAAAAAAAAAAAATCACCATAAACCAGGACACTCTGTGGGGCTTCCCAAAAGTTATAGGTCATCACCCAGGTGACCAGCGTACAGTGTGTCCCCTGACTAAACACACCACAACAGTTGACCTCATTTTAACACAGAACAGAAAAATCACTCCAATTGCAACTCTAAAAATGTAATTATGTGATCGAGTGCTCCTGTGAATTGAGGTACGTAGGCATGCATCAGGAAAGATCAAGACAATGATTGAGCACCAAAGTAACAGCCAGTGCCAGAGGTCCTGTTCCAAATATTGTGGAAAAGGGACAAGACGTAGATCTTTATTAAACAATAATCAAAATAATAACTTTTAGTAGTGATATGTTTAAAACTCTGCTGGAGCGCTTACAACGCTGGGTTTATAGATTTGGAACAAACTAACCTGGCCTTCACAAGGAAATTCTATATTATCAAATGAATTCTCTGCTCTGTAAAATCTTTACCACAGTAGATTCTAGCTAATTGAGGCCCAAATCATTCACCAGCTCCCTTGTCACCTGTCCAATCCCAAATACTTTCCCTGCACACCTTCCTAGTAACTAGGGTTACATACACCCGAAAAATTGTGCTAGTTTTTGCGTCTTTTTTTTTTTTATACTGTTAGTGCTGTAGTTGTTATACTAATTTAATTACCCTCTAAACTTGTGCTGCTTTTTTTTTTAATGGACATTAATAATGCTGCCGTTTTAGAGACTTCTGTAGTCCTTTTCCATGTTTCTGTATAGAAAGTAGACTGGCTGTAGCTACTGTTTTTTGTTTTAGTTCACCATATGGACTCAACTCCCCATGATTTGTTTGGGGCATGCATTAGCCTCAATGATCCAACCACGTTACTGGGGTCCCCCACGCACACCAAGCTTAGACTGGCCTCTTATTACACTGCCTCTCTGACACCGGACTATGACTGAGCCGGCAGGAGTTGAGGACTTGATTAGGAGTATGGGCGGTGTGACACCCTTGCAATATGACTACACATTCTCCAGTATTGGATCTTTCATAGATTCACATGCTTGAATCATCCCTGTCATCGAGGTGGGAGCCTCACGGTAACCTCAAATACACAAAGCAGTAGGTTTAAAACCACTAGGCCTAAGTAGGCCCCACAGGCTGTTTTATAGCCTATCCATTTTGTTTTGTGAAAAAGACCCAAACTTGAGTCCCATCCAATCAGACTTCGACATCCTCTAGAACACTCCCAACAGATGCTGTTTTCCCTCAGATTTTCTACCGCACGTCGTGTGAAGCGAGTCTCCTTGAGCTCTGCTCATTTTACCTTTTCTGACAGAAATGTTTCTTTGCAGTTATATGATGTCTGAAAAAACAAAAAAGGGTCTGTTCAGAGATTGTGGCAGTTGTGGGAAGAAGAGACTACATGTTGATGACCCCCACAAAATGTGCATCTACTGTCTCCATCCAGACCACAAAGTGAGAGTGCTAGATCTGTTGCACCTTCAGTCAAAAAACCCTCAAGGATCGTCAGGGTAGGCTTCTGTTGTGGCTACAGAGCCAGAAAGCCATGGAACATCCTTCTTCAGATGAGAGCGAAACGTCATCTCATGCTTCTCACTCCTTAAAAAGAACAGGTGAGAAGGGAAGACTGCCTGACGAGCCACAGAGGAAGATGGCCAAAAAGATGAAACTTGTCTCTGAGAGACAAAAGAGACATGAGAAGGCGACTTCTGAATCAAGAGACCCACACAAGGTTGCCATAAAAGGTTCGTTCAGAGCCTACTTCGCCTCTGCAGAAAGAGATTCCCTGTCTGTCACTGCAAAAAGATCCGGTAAGGCTCTCCTCAGACAAAAAACACCTGTCGATGACCACCCCTTCGACGACGGTGTCGACAGTGACATCAACGACAGTATCGTCGATGTTTACAACAGCGGTCTCACCAATGATCATGACATCGTCACCATTATCATCGACGGTGATCATTACCGTAAAAATATTTTAAAAAGCTTCGGCGACGGCGGAGGCATCGTGGGTCCATTATTCAACAAGGCACTACCGTTGACAAAGCAACTGTCGATGAGGCTTAAAAAGACACCGTCGTCCAGCACACCGGCGACGACAGCACCGTCGGCGAGACAACTGCCGACAGGGGACTCGTCGACGTGGAAAACGTCAATGACGCAGTCGACGACGAAGACACCGTCGACGACAATGACAACTGATAAACTGTCAACCCTCCTGGGGATTTCGCCGGAGCAGTCGTCGACAATGATGCCATATTCTGAAGAGCAGGATTCAACAAGACTCCTATCTCTTTCACTGATCACCATGGGGGAGAAATCATTGCACATTCTTCCAATACATACCTCCCCGAGCATGGTATTGCCATATCCCCCGCAACATCTCTTGGATGATGACGATGACATGTATTCCAAGATGACAGGATGTTTGGGGCGGCTAGGAGTCCATCTCAGCTGCATGTAAAATGCCAAGACTTTGATGTAGAGGATGAAGGGCAGTACCAGCCCAACTGTTCTTCAACTTCATACCCACCGAGGGGACAATTATTCCTCCCCATGCCTAGCACATTAGTCGCAGATCTTCAGTGTATGCTGAATGACTACTACAGGAGATTTCCACCATCAACACCCATAACGCCACCCAGGCCTGACAGCCACCAGACACCTCGTCAAACCCCGAGGACCAGTCTCCCGGGGACGCCGCACACTGACATACCGTTGAGTAGCCAACCACAGGAAGATCATCCCTCGACGGACGACGAGAGGGAAGAGGGTGAGATAAGGGAATCAGTGGCTAGCGAATGGGATGACTGTCATCCACACACCATCTCCACCTTCAGCAGGGCCGGTTGATTTGCCTCCTGAAGACATAGGAGGCTTTCATAATTTGATTGAGAGAGTGGCAAAGCAATTCGATCTGCCTATTGTTTCTCACGAAACAGTGTGTTTCCTATATGACTTCAAGGAGCCATCAAAGAAGTCGGTAAGAGCTATACCAATTGTAGATTTCCTATGGCAAGAGGGGTTGAAGGCGATGAAGAATCCGGCGACAGTGCCTTCACAAATGCTGAGGCTAGAAAAGAAATATAAAGCACCTGATAACTCTCCGGCCTGCTTAGTGTCGCAAACGAAGCCGGATTCGGTAATATATCCAGTGGCACATTGTCGTTCTAGGAACCCTTCCACACCTATAGCATCTCCTCCAGACAAGGACGGGAGGAGGTTGGATAATATTGGGAAGAAATTCTCCTCGGTAGCGGCGATCACTGTAAAGGCAGCGAATTACCTGCCCATTCTAGGGCGGTATGGACGCCAGATGTGGGCAGACATGTCTGCTTTCTTGGATCTCTTGCCGGAGGATGTCAAGGTGGAAGCAAAGAAAGTACTACAGGAAGGTGAAAGGATTTTGGCCGAGATTATAGGTAGCGCAATAGACGTTTCCTTTACAGGTTTCAGACAACTAGCAGGGGCAGCGGTCTTGCGTAGGCAAGGGTGACTAAAGTCTACCTCCTTCCGCCTGGAGGTCCAGAGCCAGGTTCTGGACATGCTGTTTGATGGTGAAATTGTTTGGGAAGCATGTCGACGACATGTTACAAGCCATCAAAACAGATACAGATACGGCTAAATCACTTGGTACCCTGCAGTTCAGGAAGCAGCCCTTTCGTGGAGCAAGGGGTAGAGGAGGTTATTCCTTTCGAGGGGGCTATAATCAGTACAGACCCCAGTATCAGTCTTCTTCGACTGGACCCCGACAACAGTACAGCCAACAGCAGCATTATCGATTGCCACCTACCGCTGCTTATAGGCACCCAGCGAGAGGGAGAGTGGCTGCCAGAGGAAGGAATGCAGGCAGGAAACAATGACCTACCAGCCACACCTGCATACTACCCCACAGCAAACTTGAAGATTGGAGGTCGCATCATTTCTTACTTCCTTCAATGGGCAGCAATAACATCAGACAGGTGGGTGCTCGATGTAGTGGCCAGAGGCCATACTCTGGAGTTCACACAGACACCACCGGACGTCCCTCCGTCAGGCCCTCCACCCCCACGAATGAACCAACTCCTCAAGGAAGTGCAAGTGATGCTGTGCAAAGGAGCAATAGAACTGGTCCATATTCCTCACAGGAACAGGGGATTATATTTCCGCTTCTTTCTGGTAAAGAAACCTTCTGGAGACTGGCGCCCCATTCTGGACTTAAGATCACTAAACAAGTTCCTAAAGAAACAATCGTTCAGGATGGTGACGCTACAGGACGTCTTGCGCCTTTTAAATGCCGGAGATCATATGGCATCCCTAGACCCCCAGGATGCTTACTTTCATATTCCAATACACCGCAAATTCCTCAGGTTCAAAGTAGCTGGTATACACCTACAATTTCGAGTCCTCCCCTTCGGATTAAAATCGGCCCCCAGAATTTTCACGAAAATGTTGGCTCCTGTGGCAGCACACCTCCACCAGTTGGGCATGCAGGTATTTCCCTATCTCGACGACTGGCTAATAAAGGCACCTTCAAAGCCTCAAGTGGTGCGCCACATTTCGGTTTGCCTCCAATTGTTCAGCAACGTAGGGCTTATCGTCAATTATCAAAAATCACATCTTCACCCCACACAAACATTGAATTTCTTAGGAGCGATAATACACGGTCTGCAGCAAGGCGTATCCATCTCACTAAAGGAAACAAAAGCTAAGCTCCTTGGCACGCAAACTCTCTACAAAAACGTTTGTTTCAGTCCGCACCTACAAGTCATTGCTAGGGGTGATCTTGTCATGCATTCCGCTGGTCCCAGATTGCAGGCTGCATATGCGACCCCTACAAGAACAATTGGATGGACAGTGGACTCCGGTGCAGGGCTCTTTCGAGGACAAAATTTGCATCACACCAATAATGCAGACCACCATGGCTTGGTGGGCAACGCTGACCAATTTGTCCAACGGGCTCACGTTCCTTCATCAGGTGCCCAGTTATATAGTAACGACGGACCCTTCTCTCGAAGGATGTCGTGCACACTGCCAGGATCTACAGATCAGCGGATCCTGGAATGCAAAAGAAGTTTGACTCCACATAAATCAGCTGGAGCTCAAAACAATAAGTCTAGCTCTTAAAGCCTTTTTGCTAAAACTCAAGCATATTAATCAGGACGGACAATACTACCAGCATGTTTTATCTAAACAAGCAGAGGGGCACAAGGTCTCTGCAACTCTCACAACAGGCTCAGAACATCTGGAAATGGGCCATCACACACAACGGGCCATATTTATACTTTTCGACGCACAACTGCGCCAACGCAGTTGTGCGTCAAAAAATTTAACGCCATTCTGAAGCGCCATGCGGGCGCTGTATTTATTCAATGACGTTCGACCGGCGCTGCGGAGTGGTGTGCGGCAAAAAAAATGACACACACCAGGCAGCGCCGGCGTAGGGGAAAATGGAGTTCGGGCGTCAAAAAATGGGGCAAGTCAGGCTGAGGCAAAATTATCGCCTCAACCCGATTTGCACCATTTTTTTTGGGGCGCCCAGACGCCATTAACATGACTCCTGTCTTAGCAAAGACAGGAGTCAGGCCCCCTTGCCCAATGGCCATGCCCAGGGGACTTATGTCCCCTGGGCATGGTCATTGGGCATAGTGGCATGTAGGGGGGCACAAATCAGGCCCCCCTATGCCACAAAAAAGAAGAAAAATACTTACCTGAACTTACCTTAATGTCCCTGGGGTGGGTCCCTCCATCCTTGGGCGTCCTCCTGGGGTGGGCAAGGGTGGCAGGGGGTGTCCCTGGGGGCATGGGGGGGCACCTGTAGGCTCATTCCGAGCCCACAGGTCCCTTAACGCCTGCACTGAGCAGGTGTTAAAAAATGACGCTAACGCGGCTTGACGTCATTTTTTAAGGCCCGCACACTCCTGTGCGCCATTTTTGCACGTGAGTGTAAATAGGGCGCACAGGCCTGGGAGTCATTTTTTAGATGGGAACGCCTACCTTGCATCTCATTAACGCAAGGTAGGTGTCCACGCTAAAAAATGACGCAAACTCCATGAACTTTGGCGCTAGACGCGTCTAACGCCAAAGTATAAATATGGAGTTAGTTTTGCATCGAATATGCGTAAAAAAAAAACGACGCAAATTCGGCGCAAACGGAGTATAAATATGCCCCAACATTTCTCTGAAAGCAGAGCATGTGCCAGGGCAGACCAATGTTCTGGCAAATACCCTGAGCAGGACAATTATCCTGTACCACGAGTGGGAGCTAGACCAGGAAATTCTCGATCAACTCTTCCTTTTATGGGGCAAACCAAATCTTGATCTGTTTGCCACGTTCGAGAACAAGAAATGCTATTTGTAGGAGGCTGGACTGGCTTGTAGTGAGTACCAAGGGGTACTTACACCTTGCACCAGGCCCAGGTATCCCTTATTAGTGTATAGGGTGTCTAGCAGCTTAGGCTGATAGATAATGGTAGCTTAGCAGAGCAGCTTAGGCTGAACTAGGAGACGTGTGAAGCTACTACAGTACCACAAGTGTCACTTGCACAATACCATAAGAAAACACAATACACAGTTATACTAAAAATAAAGGTACTTTATTTTTATGACAATATGCCAAAGTATATCAGAGTGTACCCTCAGAGTGAGGATAGCAAATATACACAAGTTATATGTACACAGTACTAAAAATATGCAGTATAGTCTTAGAAAACAGTGCAAACAATGTATAGTTACAATAGGATGCAATGGAGACACATAGGGATAGGGGCAACACAAACCATATACTCCAAAAGTGGAATGCGAACCACGAATGGACCCCAAACCTATGTGACCTTGTAGAGGGGCACTGGGACTATTAGAAAATAGTGAGGGTTAGAAAAATAGCCCACTCCAAGACCCTGAAAAGTGAGTGCAAAGTGCACTAAAGTTCCCCCAAAGACAAAGAAGTCGTGATAGAGGAATAATGCAGGAAAGACACAAACCAACAATGCAACAACAATGGATTTCCAATCTAGGGTACCTGTGGAACAAGGGGACCAAGTCCAAAAGTCACAAGCAAGTCGGAGATGGGCATATGCCCAGGAAATGCCAGCTGTGGGTGCAAAGAAGCTTCTACTGGACAGAAGAAGCTGAGGTTTCTGCAGGAACGAAAAGGGCTAGAGACTTCCCCTTTGGTGGACGGATCCCTCTCGCCGTGGAGAGTTGTGCAGAAGTGTTTTCCCGCCGAAAGAACGCCAACAAGCCTTGCTAGCTGCAAATCGTGCGGTTAGCGTTTTTGGACGCTGCTGTGGCCCAGGAGGGACCAGGAGGTCGCAAATTGGACCAGGAGGTAGAGGGGACGTCGAGCAAGACAAGAAGCCCTCTCAGCAGCAGGTAGCACCCAGAGAAGTGCCAGAAACAGGCACTACGAGGATGCGTGAAACAGTGCTCACCCGGAGTTACACAAAGGAGTCCCACGTCGCCGGAGACCAACTTAGAAAGTCGTGCAATGCAGGTTAGAGTGCCGTGGACCCAGGCTTGGCTGTGCACAAAGGATTTCCGCCGGAAGTGCACAGGGGCCGCCGGAGAAGTTGCAAAAGTCGCGGTTACCAACAATGCAGTCTGGCGTGGGGAGGCAAGGACTTACCTCCACCAAACTTGGACTGAAGAGTCACTGGACTGTGGGAGTCACTTGGACAGAGTTGCTGGATTCAAGGGACCTCGCTCGTCGTGCTGAGAGGAGACCCAAGGGTTGCAGGGGGAAGATTCCGTCGACCCACAGGAGATTTCTTCGGAGCTTCTAGTGCAGAGAGGAGGCAGACTACCCCCACAGCATGCACCACCAGGAAAACAGTCGAGAAGGCGGCAGGATCAGCGTTACAGTAGTCGTCTTTGCTACTATGTTGCAGTTTTGCAGGCTTCCAGCGCGGTCAGCAGTCGATTCCTTGGCAGAAGGTGAAGAGAGAGATGCAAAGGAACTCTGAGCTCTTGCATTCGTTATCTAAAGTTTCCCCAGAGACAGAGACCCTAAATAGCCAGAAAAGAGGGTTTGGCTACCTAGGAGAGAGGATAGGCTACTAACACCTGAAGGAGCCTATCAGAAGGAGTCTCTGACGTCACCTGGTGGCACTGGCCACTCAGAGCAGTCCAGTGTGCCAGCAGCACCTCTGTTTCCAAGATGGCAGAGGTCTGGAGCACACTGGAGGAGCTCTGGACACCTCTCAGGGGAGGTGCAGGTCAGGGGAGTAGTCACTCCCCTTTCCTTTGTCCAATTTTGCGCCAGAGCAGGGCTAAGGGGTCCCTGAACCGGTGTAGACTGGCTTATGCAGAATTGGGCACATCTGTGCCCAAGAAAGCATTTCCAGAGGCTGGGGGAGGCTACTCACACCCTCTCCCTTTGGAAAATGGTGTGAAGGCAGGGGAGAACACCCTCTCTCAGAGGAAGTCCTTTGTTCTGCCATCCTGGGACAAGCCTGGCTTGACCCCAGGGGGGCAGAAACCTGTCTGAGGGGTTGGCAGCAGCAGCAGCTGCAGTGAAACCCCAGGAAAGGCAGTTTGGCAGTACCAGGGTCTGTGCTACAGACCACTGGGATCATGGAATTGTCCCAATAATGCCAGGATGGCATAGAGGGGGCAATTCCATGATCTTAGACATGTTACATGGCCATATTCGGAGTTACCATTGTGAAGCTACATATAGGTAGTGACCTATATGTAGTGCACGCGTGTAATGGTGTCCCCGCACTCACAAAGTCCGGGGAATTGGCCCTGAACAATGTGGGGGCACCTTGGCTAGTGCCAGGGTGCCCTCACACTAAGTAACTTTGCACCTAACCTTTACCAGGTAAAGGTTAGACATATAGGTGACTTATAAGTTACTTAAGTGCAGTGTAAAATGGCTGTGAAATAACGTGGACGTTATTTCACTCAGGCTGCAGCCCATAGGGATCTCCTGGAACCCCAATACCCTGGGTACCTCAGTACCATATACTAGGGAATTATAAGGGTGTTCCAGTAAGCCAATATAAATTGGTAAAATTGGTCACTAGCCTGTTAGTGACAATTTGTAAGAAATGAGAGAGCATAACCACTGAGGTTCTGGGTAGCAGAGCCTCAGTGAGACAGTTAGGCACCACACAGGGAACACATACATATAGGCCACAAACTTATGAGCACTGGGGTCCTGGCTAGCAGGGTCCCAGTGACACATAACAACCATACTGAAAACATAGGGTTTTCACTATGAGCACTGGGCCCTGGCTAGCAGGATCCCAGTGAGACAGTGAAAACACCCTGACATACACTCACAAACAGGCCAAAAGTGGGGGTAACAAGGCTAGAAAGAGGCTACTTTCTCACACTATTATTATGCAAGTTATGTTACCCAGAGAGGGTCGTGGGGGAATGCGCTTTTGATGAGAGGGTCCGGGGTCTATGCCTACGCTTTTCCTCAGATACCGCTGATACCGAGAGTCATCAAGAAAATGAATACAGAGGGTTGTCGCCTTCTGTTAATAGCTCCCAGATGGCCCGACAGGTGTGGTACACGGAACTCCTAATGCTCTCAGAACAGCCACGTGTGCATCTCAGAGTTCAACCCTCTTGACGATGCACCAGGGGCAAGTCAGACATCCGGATCCGTCATCTCTTCACTTATCAGCTTGGCTCCTAAACTCAATGAGTATGCAACTTTAAACATCTCCTCGGAATGTAGGGAAATCTTATCCAGGGCTAGAGCTGACACTACCAATAAGACTTACAAATTTAAATGGAAACGTTTTTGTGTATGGTGTGCAGCGGAAGGAATACATCCTATCTCTTCTCTTCCGGAGCAAATACTGCCATATCTCTTACATCTGGCAAAGTCAGGGCTTTCATACTCCTCTATTCGAGTACATCTGGCAGCGATCTTGAGATACCGTAGATCACAAGATATGGTCTTGTTATATTCCACTAGGATTGTAAAGCAATTCCTGCTTGCTTTTCCACCAATTCATAGACCTCCGCCTTTATGGTCCTTGAATGCTGACTTAATGCAACTCATGGAAGCTCCTTTTGAGCCAATCCACAGAGCAGATCTCAATTTCATCTCATGGAAAACTGCATTACTACTGGCTCTTACTTCGGCTAAGAGAGTAAGCGACATTCAGGCCTTCACTGTTAAAGAGCCTTTTCACCAATTCACTAATTCTGGTGTAATTCTGAGGACAAATCCTAAGTATATCCCTAAAGTTCCCTCAACTTTCCACTTGAATGAACCAGTCATCTTAAAAACCTTTTTTCCAAATCCGCAGACAGTAGCAGAAAAGACATTACATTCGCTGGATATTAAAAGGTGTCTAAAGTTTTACCTGCAGAAAACGCAAGGCTTACATAAATCAGACCAGTTATTTGTGGCCTTTGGAGGGACAAAAAAAGGGCCACTAAGTATCCAAGCAGACTATAGCCAGGTGGATTGGCCTGGCGATCCAATTCTGTCATACTCAAGCTGGCAAACCGCTCCGCAGCAGGGTGAGAGCCCATTCTACAAGGGCGGTAGCCACTTCGGCCGCACTCTTCGCAGGAGTACCACTGCACAACATTCGTAGAGCGGCCACATGGTCCAGCCAACATACGTTCACGAAGCACTACTGTCTCGAGGAAACGAGTAACATGGACACAGCGGTGGGGCAGGCAGTGCTGAGGCATTTATTTCGCTAAGGTGTGCCTCTTAGGACATTCCACCCCCACAGACAAGGTATGTGAGATATGGTTCTTTAATTTCATTAAGATTTACTTTTATATTACAGTGCTTTTAGTACTTATTGGAATCATAATTAGCTTGGTACTTGTCGTAGGACTCGACATCATATCCTACGCCGACGACACCCAGCTCATCTTATCCCTCACCAACAACCCCACATCAGCAAGGACCAGACTGCACGACGGCATGAAGGAAGTAGCGACCTGGATGACAGACAGCCGACTGAAACTGAACACAGATAAAACGGAGGTCCTCATCCTCGGCCCTACCCCCTCCGCATGGGACGACTCCTGGTGGCCCCCCGCCCTAGGCAGCACTCCCCAACCGACCAACCACGCACGCAACCTCGGCTTCATCCTGGACTCCTCCCTCTCGATGACCAGACAGGTCAACTCGGTGACCTCAGCGTGCTTCAACACCCTCCGCATGCTCCGCAAGATCTTCCGCTGGATCCCCATCGACACCAGGAAGACCGTCACCCACTCCCTCGTCACCAGCCGCCTGGACTACGGGAACACTCTGTACGCCGGCATCACCACCAAGCTGCAGAGGAAACTTCAACGGATCCAGAACGCCGCAGCACGACTCATCCTGGACATACCTCGCCACCACCACATCTCCGGACACCTGAGAAAACTCCATTGGCTCCCGGTCAACAAGAGGATCACCTTCAGACTCCTCACCCACGCACACAAAGCCCTCTACAACCTCGGACCCAAACTCATCAACTCCCGCGTCTCCTTCTACACTCCTCCGCGCACTCTGCGCTCCACCGGTCAGGCCTTGGCAGCCGTTCCCCGCATCCGCAGAGCCACCGCCGGAGGAAAATCCTTCTCTTTTCTGGCAGCGAAGACCTGGAACTCCCTGCCCAGTCACCTTCGCGCCATACCCGAACACCTCCCCTTCAGAAGGCAGCTCAAGACCTGGCTCTTCGAGGACTGACCCCCTCCCCCCCAGCGCCTTGAGACCCTTATGGGTGAGTAGCGCGCTTTATAAATGTGATTGATTGATTGATTGATTGATTGATTGATTGAATACCAATGCTTATTGATATTGTGCTTAATTTTTAAACTTCATAGGAACATGGATACATTTCTATAGCATAATAACTAGAGATACGATTATTCTTATTCCTGTTATATTTATTATGATTATTATCATCATTCAGAGGTTTGCTATAAAAGCAAGATACAGATTAATTCACTGGTTATCCAACATTGCTGCTCGCTACTCTGATTCAAGCATGTGAATCTATGAATATACTGGAGAAGAAAATTAGTTACTTACCTGTAACTGCAGTTCCCCAGTATTGATATCTTTCATAGGTTCACATGCGACCCACCCTCCTCCCTTCAGAGGCTCCCCTTATATATGAATATTTGACTTCACACTTGTACTAGAAAATCTGAGGGAAAACAGCCTCTGTTGGGAGTGTTCTAGAGGGTGTCGAAGCCTAATTGGAGGGGACTCAAGTTTGGGACTTTTACACAAAACAAAATGGATAGGCTATAAAACAGCCTGTGGGGCCTACTTAGGCCTAGTGGTTTTAAACCTACTGCTTTGTGCATTTGAGGTTACCGTGAGGTTCCCACCTCGACGACAGGGATGATTCAACCATGTGAATCTATGAAAGATATCAATACTCGAGAACTGCAATTACAGGTAAGTAACTAACTTTCTTATGGAGCTCTTTATCTATACACTCGCCATACTACGTATATGTCTTTTTACTTTTTGACTTGGTGGCAAATGCTCTGACTTTACATACTATCAGCGCTTGGTTAAAGGGGCACTACTACTACTACTACTACTACTACTACTACTACTACTACTCCTCCTCCTCCTCCTCCTCCTCCTCCTCCTCCTCCTCCTCCTCCTCCTCCTCCTCCTCCTCCTCCTCCTCCTCCTCCTCCTCCTCCTCCTCCTCCTCCTCCTCCTCCTCCTCCTCCTCCTCCTCCTCCTCCTCCTCCCATGTTGCCTACAATGATTCCTGAGTAGGGTTAAGATTTAGTCTGCGTGTCACGAGTTTGGATGTCTTATGTACACATGCCGATTTTTATTTTTTTGGGCCATTACCAGTGATAACATTTCTCGGCTTGTTAGTGTGTCCTACCACAGCATGAATTCACCTTCCGCACTGATGAAACACTAAAATCTTGAGGTACTGTGTTTTTACAGAAGAACCATTGGTGTGCTCTTTAATATAATGCTTATTCCGCTCGACCACAATGGATTTTATCAAATCCATAGCATCAATGAACTCACTTGAATGTATGTATTATTTTCCAGTGGACTGGGCTTGTAAGCCACTTCTTACATGCAATGTGAGTTTTGTGTTTGTCAGTCCTTCTTTAATTAGGAGGTAGATAGCAGACAAACGTTTTCAGTGTATATCATTTTATGGGCTGAGACATGATGAAAGAAGGGGTCATTATCCCCCATTTTTGTATCCCAATTTAACTTTTATCATACTTGAGGAACCACCAATGAAGTGATACCTGTGTTGTTCAAGGTACTTTTAATCTGTAAAACAAGACCCCAGCTGCTACTTATATCTAAAGTGCTTCCTGGAATACGGTTGTGACTGTCCTGGTGTTTAGGGACCAGGATAAGACCCAATGATGACACATGCCACTACTAGAGTGGGTGAGTGTCTAGCACAAGGGACATCTGTTTCCATGGCCGAGGACGTCACTTCAGGATGTCTGATCCTATCAGAAATGCCCATTGGGTGGAGATACGCATTAGTGTGCATGTTTAATGTTAAACATGTCTTTACAGTGAAAAGGTCTGAAAGATTATTTTCACTGTAATAGGGCTAGCTGTTCTGTAAGAAACTGTTGGGATACAGTATTACATTTAATACATGGTATTGCTGCCTAGGAATCATCTAGGGAAATATTTCAAGGAGTTTCTTCACTAGTTAAACATAATCCAGCTTAATAGCAAAGGTCAAATTTTGTCTAACCATTACAGAAAAGATAGTTTAGAAAAGCTAACTTTTGCCTCCCTCAAGCCTGTGGACGCTTTTCTGTAAGCATTCAGCTGTCACTTGACAGCTTGATGGCTCACATGTGGTGAGGTGTGAATTGCTCCCAAAAACGGCACAATTGGGCTTGCATGTGGGGAGTTGCCCTCCCCTTGACAGAGTGACATGGGGCTGTACTCCTGTCCATGCACTCCAAACAGGCTTCCCTAGTAACAGGCAGATGTTAGCTGACAGCTGGGCAGGGTCTTTTTGTCGTGCCAGCCAGTCAGGCCCCAATCACAGTGAGACCCACAGCCTGTTAGACAGGTTGTCTGGGTTTGTAAATAACATTTGGGGTGCACTACAAAGGAGGAAATGGAATACTAAGCATTTTGTGTGTATCCACTGTCTGGTTGCTGAAATATCAACTTTCTGGGTTTGTTGGGGATACATGGACTTCCTAAGTTTGTATTTTAATGATCAATGAGGGAGGACACCAGAATTACAATAGTAGAGTCTCCTCACACATCCCCAACCCTCAGGACCCATGTTTAGGGTGGCAGAAGACTTCTTCCATCTTGAAAATGCCCACCATGGGTAGGGTTAGGCCTGGGAATCTTTACCCCATAGGTTAGGGCATCCATGGAGTCATCTCACACACTGGCTTGTGCCAGGTATAAACATGGCTCCTCTAGGCGCCCACTTCAGACTTATGGAAGATCAGAAGAGGACAGATCACTCTACACCTGTTGGGGGAAGACTACAGGGTTTTCCCCACAGTGGGAAGAAATCACCGACGATCAGTGTTTTTTTTCCGTCATAGGGCAGAGTTACTGTTTGGAACTCACTGCAGCCCTATCAAAGATCCCTCCCTGCAAACACACCCTTTCCCGAGAACATCAGCACCTCTTTTAGGAAGAGTTAGAGGCACTCATTCGCAAGGCTGCAATAGAGCCCTTGCCCCCTCACTAGTGTGGCAAAGGGGAGTTACCCTTCATGTAGTTCCTAATCCCAAAAATGATAGGACTCAGGCCCTCCAATGAAAACATCATGTCAGAGCTCTTCCACGTAGTCATGCTTAAGGATATCATCCCATTATTTCTGCAAGGTGACTTCATTGATCTCAACCTCAAGGATGACTATTTTCACTTTCCAGTCCACCCTGCACACCACTGTTAACTCCAGTTTGTGGTAAGTGGCTACATTTTTCAGTTCAAAGTGCTGCCTTTTAAGGTCACCTTGACCCCCAAAGTTATTTACAAACTACCTTGCCGTGGAAACCGCTCATCTCAGGAGGACCAGCATTCAGGTTTTCCCTACTTGGGTCAACTGGCTGATCAGGAGTGCGCACATACTCAAGCAACCATAGACCTTATGTACGATCCAGGATTCACTATCAACATATTCAAGTCCCCACCTTCAGCCCCTTCTGTACAACCCTTCCTGGGAGCAGTTCTCAACTCAGTTACCAAGAAATCATACCCCAGTCAGCACAGATCCAGCTAATTCCAGTTATTACCCCTTTTTTATCCAGGTCGCCGAATAATGATCATCGACAAATAATCAGTATGATCTTGTCACCTTGGCATGATGGGCTCCTGCATTCTATAAATCCACATGCAGCGCTATTCAAGGGTGCGCTGCAGAAGTGCCTAACTGCACGATGGTCACAAGTGGAGGGACACTGGAAATATCTATAGTTGATATGGGCGAGCACCATTGCTCTCTGCAATGGTGGAACAGCAGCGATCTGTTGCCGGGCCGACCCTTTCTCGACTCAGTTCCACTGGTGACCATTGCCACGGATGCTTCTCTCACAGGATGGAGGTGCGCATTTGATGAACTTGACCATTCAGGCAATGTGAACACCCCAAAAACTGAGGTTCCACATCAGCTATCTCGAACAACTGGCCATTCAGTTAGCTCTCAAATCCTCTTCTGCCACATTCAATACAAGGTGGTCCTTATCAGCACAGGAAACCTGACTGCCATGTATTATCGCCAGAAACAGGGCAGTGCACACTCAACAGTTGTCCGAGTTAGCACAGGGAATTTGACAGTGGGCAATCAATAACAAAATCTATTTACTGGCAGAGTGGGCAATTACTTTTCAGACCTGCTCAACAGGATACGAAAATAAGTCCACCCACAAGTCCTACTTCCGTCATTGGGGTGTCCTGACGTAGACCTCTGCCACTGCTTAAAGCGCCAAATGCCCATGCTTCAACTCTAGGTTCCCACAACCACATTCCATGGGTAATGCACTATGGTTGAACTGGTCAGGGATATTTGCCTAATCTTTTCCACCTCTCTCACTTCTTTGGTTCTTGTTTCGGAGGCCTTGGCAAACATCCTTCACTGTCATCCTGGTGGCTGCCATATGGGCTAGGCAACCCTGGTTCACCACCCTTCTCAACTTGTCCCTAGTGCCCCACGATATACTGCCCAACTAGCCAGACCTTCTCAACCAGGGCACTCCGGCACCTGAACACCAGGTAGCTAAAATTTGTGATGATTTTACTCCTGAAGTCCTTCCACAATTTGCCACCTGAGTGTATGGCCATCTGTTATGCAGCTGAATCAAAAGGATTTCTCCACTATTGCCCCCCTCAAAAGATTGACCCTCTCAAGCTAACTGTCCAAGACCTAGCTATCTCATCTGCAGATGTCAGGCCTCACCTACACATCTATCTGTCTTAAAGGTAACCAGCAGTTGCTGCCTACCTTCAAAATAGGAAACATGCTTCACTCTTTGGGTTCCCAGTCATCAAGGCCTTCATGGTTTGACTTAAACTGTTTATTCCACCCAGGGTACCCACAGCCCCTGCTTGGAATCTCAACATTGTTTTCTCATGACTTATGGGCCCTCCTTTTGAACTGGTTCATTTGTTCCCCCTGCAGTTTCTCTCCTGGAAGGTGTCTTTCCTAATGGCCATAACCTCTCTGACATGTATGTGAGCTTCAACCTCTTACCTTCCAGAAACCTATCTTTCAGGTGCACAATTATAGGGTTGTCCTTGGGACAAATCCAACATTTCTGCCTAACATAGTATCTTCTTTCTAGCTTGACTAAGGCATTGTACTCCCAGTATTCTTCCCACAACCAGATTCTGTGGCAGAGAGGGCCTTTCACACATTAAACATCAACTGTCCTGTACTACTTCGACAAAATATTTTCATAAAACTCAACAGCTCTTTTTCTAGTTTACAAAACGATACAAGGCAATGCTCTCTCCAAAGCCAGCATAGCCAGGTGGCTGGTCAGATGTAATCAGACTTGTTATGCTAAAGCCAAGAGGCAATTGCCTGTCACAATGAGGCCCCACTCTTCCAGCAAAAAAGAGGGCCTCCCTTGGCAGTGTTTTCATTGCTGACATATGCAAAGCTGCTACTTGGCCCACTGTGCACACATTCACTAAGCTCTGTTGTGTGGATGTCTTATCATGCCAACATGCCAACAAGCTAACGTTCAACAAGCTGTATTATGACAAAATTTCCAGACTGCTTCAACGTCATTCGGATGGCCACCTCCTGTGGGAGAACTGCTTTACAGTCTACATTGAGCAGGTCTACAGCTGCACATGCCATGAATGAATAATGTTACTTACCCTGTAAGCATCTGTTTGTGGCATGTAGTACTGTAACTTCACATGTGCTCACCCTCTTCTCAAAAAGCCTCAGGTTGTTGCAGAAGTTTTTCAGTCTTTCGTCTTTGCAGTCCTTTTTTTCTGCTTCTCTGTGCTCCATTTTCATCCTCACCCACCATGCGGAACAACAACCTAAGAATTGAACTGATGCCCATGCGCATTACTTGTAATAGGGGGGTGTCACTATACTTTGTGACTCGAAAGACTTCTTTGAAGAAAAACAAGTTGCACATGTCAGAGTTCAACACCTGATAGTATGCAGAGCATGTGAATCTACAGTACTACATGCCATAAACAGATGCTTACATGGTAAATAACATTTCCCATATTACATAAACGTGAGTGTTTAAATTAACCAGCAAAGATTTGATGTAATGATTCTCTTGATGTAGCGACTTCATTTAGTTCATGTGTTGTAATTACTTGCATTCACTACGGGGCAAAAGTGCTGCTCAACTCCTAAATTGAATTTAAAAATGTACAGTCATTAAAGGCTGTTACATACTCAACAGACTAAAAGCAGCATAAAACATTACATGGGGCATTTGCAGCTTCACATACCATTATTGGAACAAAATATATATGATAGAATTTTCACTACAAATTGTAGTCAGTCTGTGAGAAGGTCCTAGTTCTTAGTTTCAAAAACTAAAAACAAAGATAATCACATGACCAACTTGGAAAAAGCAAATATTTATTCTAAACATAGCATAGGTACACCTGAGTTGTTTAGCACTAAGCATTAGTCTGTTCCACTGGTTATTTGCACTTAATGAAATCTTAAAGTAGCATCCATGAATTTACCAACTCTGTTAGCTGCATGTTGGTACCTCTCATACAAAGTAAAACTGCCTTCCTGCATCTTCTACACCTCATCCACTAAGGATCCAGTAAGTAGCTGTGGTATCTATCAAATGTAGACCTATCCACTGTGGCAGCATATAGGATTAACCACAGGACTTTGCTGAATAATGTGCCAATAATCTGATAGAACGTCTAGCTGCAGATTCCTTACCTTTCAATTCTTCCCAGGCGTCCGACTGGATCTGGCAGATTTTTGTGAACAGTGCCCCTGCTCGCCAGTAAGTGGCATTGATCTGATTGCGTCAGTTGTCTTCCACACCTGAATTGATGCTGTGGTTCCTATATAGGTGCGCCAGCATCAGTTTTTACTTTCCGCACCGGCTAGCCCTGATCCAAAGAGAGCTTACCTTTTTTGACAGGTCTTTTTCAACTTTGTCAAATATTTTTGAGATGCCTCCTGGTGTGTCGAGAGATGTTGTATAGGAAGACTGGTTTTAAGCCCTGCAGTTCGTATCATCGGGCTATATCCGTGACGGATCTTCACCTCGTGTGCTTGTGGTGTCTGGAGTGCGACCACGACCTGATGTTGGGCTCTGAGTGCCGGGCCATTCTTTGAGGGAGCAGTCTCTAAAGCTGATGGCTTGCATGTGTCTCGATCGAGAGGAAAGGATCAGTCGCAGAAGCCAAAGTCGGCATCCCTCTCAAAGTCCTTTGGCAATCAGGTAAGTGGAGACATAAGAAAAAAAGTAAGAAGTCGAAAGTGCTCTTTGACTTCTCCTTGTCTTTTGGTTGCTGCAGCGACGGAGCTTCGTCATACTAGGCCTCATTCTTCAGAGCCTGGGCAGCCTTGGTGCCTCCCCAAGTTTCTGGGAACCAGAGCGACCCGTGCCCAACAAAGAGAATTTTATGAGGCCATGTGCCTCCTTTTTGGGCAGTCTGACCCTGTTTGGAACACCTTCGGACTCTGTGGATCCAGAGAGGGCCCCATCAGGGTTCCATGCCGGCGGCCTCGGCACCAGTGGGCTCTCAGGGATCCAGTCCTGGATCTGAACTGGCGCCAGTTGTACCACCTCAACCTTCACTGGCGCTGGTCCCTATGTTGATGCTCCATGCTCCATGCACCAACCGGCGGCACCATCCCCATTGTATTCCCGACTCCGACACGGAGCCTGATGGGCATTGTCTGATGCAGACTCCCACGCTGACAGGAGCTTTGCCAGAGTCCTATTCTAATGGGCTAGTCCTCGGGAAAGACCAGAGATAGATGGAGGTGTTGCTGGACCTTTAAGAATATTAGCCAGATGAAGAAGAAATGGATTGGTGTGGAGACTCGACTGAGTCCAGTGGCCCATCTCCAAATACTGGTATGCTTTCTCCCCCTACCATGGATACGCATGAGGGAGCTTCTTATGCTATGGTAGTAAGGAGGGCAGTTGAGGTCCTACCCTCAGTGGCCGTCTAGACTAATCTCTTGACAGAGATGCTGCACCCAGGAGCTTCCACCTCTGAACCCCTGCTCCTGGTCAGTGATGCCTTCATTGATTTCCTTCTGCGTACCTGGTCCAAACCCAGCACAGGGGCTCCTTTGACTAGGACGATTGCCTGCCCCCATCGCCCCACACCTGGGACCCAAGTTTCCTGATCCACCACTACACCCTGGAGAGCCCTTGGTGGTTCAAGCTTCTTCCTCCCATTGCACATTCCCCAGCTATGGAATCCAAGAGGTTGGATTCATTTTCTTCTACCAGCCTGGCTTTGCGGTCTGTGAACACCGCATTCCTTTTAGGCCGTAATTCCCATACTCTGGGATACGGTTGCGCAATCACTGCCAAAGGTGCCGGAGGAGACCTGGGCTGGACTTTCCAAAGCAGCTGCTGATAAGAGAGACGCAGCAAAGTTCATGATCCGATATGGACTGAATACGACTCACTCACTGAGCAGAGCAGTTGCATTGACAGTGGCTCTGAGGCGCCACGCCTGATTGAGGACATCTAGATTTGTGGGGGTTGTCCAAGCCAACCTTATGGACAAGCCCTTTGATGGCACCCATCCCTTTGGAAAGAGAGCAGACGCTGTACTCGTGGGCTTTAAGGATTCTCATGCTACATCCAGGTTCTTGGACATTGCAGTGGCCCCTCAGCCTGCTTTTCGTGCCATTTGTGGCAAGGGATGTGGGATTCCCTGTCCTCGTGATCAGGGAGCCAGCAGTCTGCCCAGTCCAACTACCCACCCCTACCTTTGCAGCTGCCTCCAAACCTTCCTAGTCTGCTTCTTTCCACCTTAAGCCTGTCAGAGGGAGGATCCGCCATCACCTGTGCCACTGCCAATCCATAACGTCAGACAGGTGAGTTTTGTTTTGTAGATAGTACAAAGGGGCTACTCCCTCCCCTTCAAAACTACTCCTCCACCCATGTCTCCATCCTACGATGAGAATCACTTGGAACTTGTCTGAGAGGAAATTACTTCTCTTGGCCAAAGCAGCCATAGAGAGGGTTTCCGCGCCAGAAGAAGGATGTGGCTGCTATTCCTGCTACTTTCTGGTACCCAAAAACGACAAGGGCCTCCACCCTATCCTAGACCCTTCAGTTCCTCAATCTTTTCCTCAGGGAGAAGTTCAAAATGCTCACTCTGGCTCAGGTTTTATCTGCCCTCTTCCCAAGAGACTGAATGGTAGCGTTGGACTTGCAGGATGCTTATTTCCATATTCCCATCCTGCCTGCCCACAGATGTTACTTGTAGTTCACGATGGACCACAAGCACTTTCAGTTAACTGTGCTCCACTTTGACCTTACCAGCACCCCCGCAGGTATTCACAAAGGTGATGTGGTGGTTGTAGCTTATCTGCGCATTTCAGGGCTTTGTCTTCCCTTACTTCGACGGTTGGCTGTTGAAGGCGGGCTCGCCTCAGGCTGTCGCCTTACACCTCCAGATTATGGCGGACCTCCTGCATTCACTGGAGTTCACTATCAATGTGCTGAAGTCACACCTGACTCCCTCTCAGATGATCCCTTTCATCTGAGCTGTTCTGGACACAGTGCAGTTTCGGGCTTGTCCTCTCCAGCTGCGAGTCCAGGATATTCAGGCTATGATACTGAGGTTTCAGCCGCTATCATTAATTTCAGTGAGCATGAGTAACGCTGCTGGGCCTCATGGCCTCCTGCATCCTGCTGGGGACGTATGCCAGATGGCATATGCAGGCTCTGCAGTGGGACCCGAGGTTCCAGTGGATGCAGCATCAGGGAAATCTCTCCTGAAATTTCCTTACCTCGGAGGGAACTGCACAAGATCGGCAGTGGTGGCTAACAAACTGCAATTGGGTCAGAGGCAGATCCCTCTCCCTTCCCCAACCAGATCTGACAGCAGTGACAAATGTCACTCCTGTCCTTGAGTGGCCATCTGGGAGAGGCGGAGATCAGAGTTTGAACTCCACATCAGCCTGTTGGAGCTCTGTGGGATCATACTAGCATTGAAAGCATTTTTTCCCTCTCAAGGGAAAGGTATTGCAGGTGTTCACAGACAACACCACCGCCATGTGGTCCTGCAAACAAGCAGGGTGGGGTGGGTTCGTGGAACCTTTGTGAAGAGGCTCTGTGCCTCTGGACATGGCTGTGACATCAAGGAATTTTCCTTTTGGTTCACCATCTGGCAAGCTCTCCAAACGCCAGAGCAGATTAACTCAGCCGACAAGGTTTATTCGATCATGAATGGCATCTCCATCCATGGTGGCGCAAGGCCTTTCAGCAGTGAGGAGAGCCTTTGTTAGATCTGTTTGCCTCCACAGAGCACACACAGTGTCCGCAGTATTGCGGGTGGGAGTTTCCAAGGCAGCAGTAGCTCAGCAACGCTTTGTCTCGAGTAGAACTCAGGCCTTCTGTACGCCTTTCGGCCCATACCTCTTCTGCCTAGAGTTCTCAAGAAGATAAAGAACAACCATGCCCAAGTAATCCTTGTGGCTCTGGACGGGGCACGAGGAATCTGGTATCCCGAGCTACTGAGCATGGCCACCAATCCTCTGATCATACTGCCCCCTTCTGGAGGATCTTCTGCCATAGCATCAGGAGAGGGTTCACCACACGAACCTGTTCAGTCTCCACCTTCTTGCGTGGAGATTGAGCTTTGCCATTTGACAGCCTTAAACCTCTGCCCGAAGTCTAACGTAATCTTGGCAGCCAGGCATTCCTCCACCAAAACGGCATATGCCTCTCGTTGGAATAAATTTGTGGCACAGTGCGCAGACCAGTCTGACCCTCTTTCTCCCACTCTCTCTGCGTTCCTATTGTTTATCCTGTCTCTGGCCCATCAGGGCTCTATAATGGGCACTCTCAAAGGTTGATCTGCCTTCCATTTCTGCTTTTTTGTGGTTTCCTGATCAACCTTTTCTGTTTAAATCTCTTATTGTAAATAGATTCCTTAAAGGCCTTACTCATATGTTTCCTCTATCGTCATTCGTTATTCCCTTGTGGGATTTGAATTTGGTTTTGACATTTCCGATGTGTGCTCCTTTTGAACCTCTTCACAATTGTCCTCTCATGCTTCTCACATCGAAAGCAGCCTTCCTTGTGGCTAATATATGTGCCCGCAGGGAGAGTGAGCTGCAGGCATTGTCATCAAAGCCTTCCTACCTTTCCATCTATCCTGACAAAGTGGTGCTGCGCACTAGGGCTTCCTTTTTGCCAAAAGTGGTTATGCCCTTTCATGTAGGCCAATCCATCACCTTGCCTACTTTTTACGCACCACCACATCCTTCTGAGGAAGAGTAGAGAATCCATCACCTAGACCCAAAAAGAGCGTTGCGGTTCTACTTGCTCTTACTAATGAGTTCCGGTGGATGATCAACTCTTGGTTATGTGAGTGTGAAGAAAGATGAGGCAGTGCACAAGAGAACCATCTCTAGATGGGTTGTTCCCTGCAGTAAAATGTGCTACGCAGTGGCTAACAAGCAACCCCCCTGAGGGTTTGCATGCTTATTCTACCAGGGCTAAAGCTGCAACCACTGGGTTAGCACACAGAGTTCCAGTCCTTGACTTCTACCATATTGTCATGTGGGCATCTCTGCACGTTTGCCAAACACCACTGCCTGGGCTGTCGGGTCCGTAGGGATGGGCACTCTGCTCGCTCTGTCCTGGAGGACTTAATAGTATGATTGTAGTTCGTAGAACTACTTCCGTGGAAGGTATAGCTTGGGGTATCTATTCTAAAGTAAGGAATCTGCAACTAGATGTCTGTCAGATGGACAAGTTACTTACCTTCGATAATGCCAACCCACCCATTCTCCCTGCTCTGCAAAGTGATTTCTAGGGACAGGAGCTCCCTTTCAGGGCCCTAGTTTTGACACGTCAGTGTTCTTTATGGCTCTGCGCTTCTTGTGTGGTAGTCATGAAAGAAACTGACATCAGCCTGCCGGGGTGGCACTTATATAGGACCCTGCAATGTCCTATCCAGTGCAGGCGATGCTGATGACAGGTGCGGAGCTGATACATTCCATCGAACAGTGCACGGGGATACTGCTCTAGAAAAATCTCCTGATCCAGACTGAATCATGGGGAAATTCTGTGGTGAAGATCTGCAGCTAGATATTGTCTCTACCAGCTAAGGCGTTACCAAAGGTAAGTAACTTGTCCTACAGCACACTTGGACAGAAACCTTCAAAACGTCAGTGCACTAGGGCATCAGGGTGAGATCTTGAAAAACCTTAAAATTGTTCTGATGTATTAGTCCCTAGACATTGAGCAGCCATTGAAATACATAGTCGCTTTCGTACACCTGACCTTGGCTCTTGAGAGTGTGGGTTAGACAGGGCTCTCTTTAGACAAGGGGAGATCTTCTCGGTCTTTTGTGCGAGGCACATTACTTTTGTGCCGCGATTGAATTAAATAATCTGATTTTCTTTTCTCTGCTAACATTGAAGTCTTTTTGACTTTCTACTGCATCCCTGAATGGCATGCCATTGTTGCCAGGTTTCCTGAAAGAGACAAAATATTAAACTTCCTCTGCTTACTCTCCCCATATCCCCATGCAGATCTCCTGGATTGTTTCCTTTATTGGAATGATGAATAGAATTTCTGTTATGTTAGTCATCATTTGGAAGCTTCATTTCAGAAATAACTGTTGCCTTCTAGATGTATAAATAAAGGGGGGGGGGTTGGGGTTTAACTGTGCTACTATTGTTCGTTCAATTCCCCCCACCCCCTTCGTACGACACACATCATTTCCACTCTGTTTTGAATTCTTCACATGGGTAGCAGCTGAAGACAATAACGAATAGTCTTTAGTTTTGAGACACTGGCATGGATACATCATGTCGGGAGAAGGCATGAGTATGAATTGAGAACAGTAAACACTGTGTCCTACATTAGGTTTTCTACAGGTAGTAACTTTGCACTGTTTGCCATAGTTTCTATAGTATGATAGCCTGGCATGTACTGATTTGTGATTTCACTCGCTTGTCAAAAGCAACCCTTTTTAATACTCTGCTCTTTGTCAAAGCAGGCATTCCTCCCCAGACCGCTGCCACTCTTTCTGATCTTTGAGACATATTTGGCAGCTCATGTAATGATAGATTCCACTGTTGCAGGAACCTTCTCACAATAAATCGATAATATTTTTCCATCTCATTTTTAAACTAGGTCTAATGCATTTTTGTTTGATGCTGTCTAGGGAACCGAAAGATGGACTAGCAAATCCAGTCTCCTGCAGGTTCTAATCTCTATACAAGGTGAGTGATGATAAACATTATAGGTTTGTGGCATGGTTTCTCATGGGAAAGTATACTTTACCTCCATTGCATGTTCTGGGCTTGTAATACTATTTTTACTTTCCTTTTATTTTTTTTTATTATTTCTTTTGGTGGGGGGGGAGGGACTATGTGTTCTTCCTCATTGCCCCAGTATGTTACATTTTCTGTACAACTAGTAGTCTTCCAAAGTACAAAAAAGCTCTGAAATATTGACCTTCGGACACCTTATAAATGTTTTTAGCAGACCCACCATTTTCCCCCTCATTCCTCTCTAAGAGGTACTCCTAAATACAGGAGGAAATACGTATTCCTTTCCTTTTTTTAATAGTGGTTCCATGCTATCTCTTCTTTAATTCCTTTCTACAACCCACTGGAATAAGGTCAATCAATTTCTCCCCAAATCCTTTTTTTTTTTTTTTTTGTATCCTGTCCAATGCTAGCCTCGTTCTCGCCACACAGCTGCCAATGGTGTTCTGTTTTGCAAGGCAGCCCTTCCCCTGTACTATCTCTTAGTCTGTTTTTTGTGTGAGTTTGTTTACTGTGTTTCTAAGTTCAATTTCCAATCTCTTTTTTGCAGGACTCATTCTGGTGAATGAACCCTATTACAATGAGGCAGGCTTTGACAGTGACCGAGGCCTGCAGGAAGGCTATGAGAATAGTCGCTGCTATAATGAGATGGCTGTAATTAGAGTGGTGCAATCCATGACCCAGCTTGTACGGCGACCTGTCGAGGTCTTTGCACAGGAGATCAGAGAGCATTTTAGCATTAGTGGCTGGCGCATTGTTCATCGGATAGAGGCCTGGCTGGAGAACAATGACGTGGTGGAAAAGGCTCATGACCATGATGATTCCTCCACTCTGTCAGCCTGCTGTGGCCCAGCAGACAGTCCTACGGAGGCTGCCCCACTTGGAGAGTTGAGCAGCAGTCCAGAAAAACTGGACGGTGAGCCTGGTGTTGAATCTAAAGATCTGGATGACTCTGGTACTTCCACTTTAGTCCTTGGTGACAACCATCCATGCTCAGACTCCGAGAGCACTTTGCAGATCAAGACTGTCACCCTTGCTACGAGCCCTGTGGAGGATCCGAAAACCGGACTTGACTGTGCAGCTCAGCCTAGTGTGAAACCAAAGAAACGCAGGAAGAGTTATCGGAGTTTCCTACCAGAGAAGAGTGGTTACCCAGACATCGGATTCCCCCTTTTCCCACTATCTAAGGGATTCATGAAAAGTATACGCGGGGTGCTGATGCAGTACAAGACAGCCTTATTGGAAGCCAACATACCAGACCAAGGAGCAGACAAGTAAACCAGTCATTTAAAGGACTAACTGATGCCGGGCAAACAAGACAATTTTGCCAGATATCCCTCTCTTCCTGTTTTCACTCATCAGTCATCAGACACCAGACTTTACACTCCTATCATGGCTTTTAACATTTGCTCCAACAAATGCTGTTTTCATTTATTTGTATATGGTACATTTGATGCTGCTAGAGCTTGAACATTGATTTTTGCTTCTCAGGGAGTCAGTTGAGGAGTGAGGGCACGTGACAGCTTGAGTTGGAGAACCAAACAGGGCCTGTGGCCCTGTGTTTAGGGAGCAGGGATTATCTAATTAGCTCAACTTCATGGAAATAGCTGCAGCGTCACACTATTCGTAGCTTTACTTTTATCTGAAAACGTCTCTTCCTAATAGGTGCACTCCCAGTACAATAACACACCATATGGATCCACAGTAGTCCCTCCAGCTTTCCCACAACCTTTAAAGTAGCACTCCTCCCACTCTTTTGTCAACCATCCCTCCCCGCAGGGGATTTTGGAGGTCCACGGTAAACTGCTCATTTTCCACAGTTTAGAGAATACTGCTTGTATTAATAAACAAACTTTAAGACTTGTAACATTTCTTCAGTTCCACACTAGTCACTGCATATTTCCCAGACTATTTAAAGTGCTGCTCCTCCTAGTTGGCAGATGCACAGCTCTATTACACTTGATAGAACCATGCTAATTTCTAAAGGTATAACCTAATGGTTGAAGGGACTCTTCATTCTGATGTGTAAATGCCTGGCCCCTTAGCACTTTTATAACTCCACTCACCTCACTTCCATGTAGCTTTGGTTGCACCTTTCCAAAAGATGGTCAAACTGGTAACTGGCTAGCACTTGGCTTCAGCTTTTCCAAGGAGCAATGTGAGGGGCTTAAGAAGTTTCATTTGTGAGCCGTCATTGTTGTAAGGGCAATAGACTTGCTTCAGGAGAATGCAGGATTCTAATTATGACAGTTACAGGTCTTCAAATTATGTCCTGTTAGGTCTACTCCACGAGACTATCTTGCAGCTTTTCAGTACTCTGGTGACAAAAGTGAGATTTGCCTTTGGGTATGTTCTAAGCACAAGGAGTTCAACAGGTTTACCTTCACAGCCCCAAATCTTTCATGTTCAAGCCAATTTGCTCACACCCCTTCTATACCTTGTGATACTTAGTGCAAGTTGTACCTCTTTGCTTGCAAGGGTGTTCAAAATTCTAACTAAATACTTTTACAGTGGACCGCTTTACTCTCCATTAACTGGCGCATTCTCTTAATTGATCATGGAAGAAAGTATACAAAACCTTATTTATTTGGTGAAAAACATCCATTTAAATGAAATATTGATTGAAGAGGCCACCTGTGAAATTGGTTGGGTACCTCCACCTTTCAACTACTCCCCATGAGTTTCCCATGGTTACAGAGCCGTGTGTTGTACACATCTTGCACTTCCGTATCCTATTACAAAAGTGTATACAATTGGAAATAAAGGCAATGTGCTGGCACTTTGCTTTTTAAGCTGCTTTTAAAGATGAGCATCTTTCCACTAGTCACTGTTGAGAAACCTCCTGGTTACAAGCGTTTGCTGTTGTAGAGAGTTGGCCCACTCTTTCCAAATCGAGGAGCAAAACATAATATTAATTTGAAATGTATGTGAGCCAAGGGTAATGGGATGTGGAGGGATAGTAATGTTTCAAACTGGTCCTTCTCCCCCCACTTTTGAAATCATGGCCATAGGAGACCGAAACCCCCCTCCTCCAAGGTTTCGAATGTTTGTGCCCAGGAATGTAGGTCTGCTCAAAAGAATGTTTTTCCCTGCTAATCATGTAATATAGTCCATGTTGGAGTGTTTTTTGGGGAAGCCTTGAAATTATGGTTTACTCGTGCTGGCTTTGTCCAATCTCATTGAGTGTAGATAGCCTGTCCAGCTTTTGAGAGAATACTTCAGCCTAGTACTGATCAGAACAGCATTTTAACTTTGCAGTGTAATCGTACCTTTATTTTGCTCTGAGATGGAATTCTGTTCAGGCATATTTTTTGTTGGATGTAAGGGTCCCTATTGTTGTATAAAAGCCCAATATTGCAGATGTTTGTGTATTAAGCAAGCGTCTTTCAGGGCATGTTACTGGCCTAAACACACCATCTGTTTATAATGACAAACAGAAATCTAATTTCCACCTATCACCTTTCCCAGACCTATGAGGCAGATGTAGCGGTGTATTACAAGTAAATTTGCTTAACTGCCTTAGTAAATATGCTTCTCAATTTAAAAGCCACCACTTCTCATCTCAAGGATTACTTAAATCACCCTAACTTGGAAAGTGATGGTATGCATGCAAGATCATAAAGAACTTTTGGAAATAGTTGGTAGAATGTCGGACTACTTAAGTGAGAGATAAAGGTTCACCTTTTCCCTTTTTATGGTTCAAAGTGGACAGCCGCTTCGTCAGTGCCTGGAGTGAAGAGGCCCATTGTGATATCAGATATTGTTACTAAGTATTCATCCTGTATCCAATCGAAGCTGACTCTGCATAACTCCCTGTGCATGCCGTTTACTGATATTCACCATTACTTCCACAGTCTGTCCCCTGTGGCACCAGTGCCAGGTTTACACATTTTATATGCTTATATCCTTTTTTGATAATGTGATGCTGAGTAAAGATGGAGGCTACTGAACTTTGCATTTATCTAATAGTTTGAGAGTATGTATTATTTAAAGGTGAAAATAGAAATACAATGGCAATGTGAAGGATTAAAGACATTATGGAAACAGCCAAAGCATGACTTTTACTGGTGACCTTAAGACTGGCTGAAAGTCTGTATATGTAAAATACAAATAAGACAGATTGTGACTGTTTTTTTTAGGGCAGATACAAGGAACAAAAAGCTAACCATGCAACATTTGTAGCCCAGATTCTTGTACAGTATTTAAGCCTTGAAACTGGAGCTTAGGAAACTATGCTTAGCAATGTGTAGTGTTGAATGCCCGTTTGCGTATATTATGTATAAAGTGTTGTGACGCATTACATTTTTTGCTAATGATGTAATGAGAGTGAATGAGATAAGGAAAGCTGCCATTAAAGATTTCCTCTGCAAACGTGTGCAGCCTCTAATTCAAAAACCTAAATTGGAGCAAGGAATGATGCGTACTTAATAGAGATTAATTATAGCTTCCTTGAAAAATAGTTGTACTGGTAAACATTGTAGTGAGAGCATCATGTGAGTAACTGAATGAGGCCTAGGGTTCCATGGTCATTTAAATTGCTCTACTCAAGAGAGTGATATGTTTCATAGTGTTAGGGCAACAGGGTTACTGTGTTTATTTTCTCTGATATCACTCTCAGAAGGTACAATCAATGAAACATCTGTATGTTAGAAAATATTCATCTTTTGCTTAAAGGTAGTCCAAAGACGGAACTACTTATTTGCAAATGTTGACGTTTCAACAGTTCATCAGGTATGTATACATAGGGCTGTTGGTGTTCATTAAATAAAGAATGTAACTATGTAGATATATAAATTAATGCAAAATCTACCTTCTTCTGCAGATTGGGAGGACATTCCAAGAACGTATTAGATACAGAAAATGATTTGTGTGATCTTTGTTTATAAGGATTACTAGAAGCAGCCTTACAGAATCAAGTAATGTGTTTTTTTCAGGAGCATTCATTAGAATGGCCTGTCTTTGTTAACAGTACTTTTAAGTTTAGAATTTCAATTCTAACTTAAAAAAGGAAACCTAGATGACCAAATAAGTGGAAACCCCCAAACCATAGGTATGATATTCTTCCACAAATAGGTAGCCAGTAGTATGTTGATCCTACATTGTATTGCAGTGACACCTTCACAGAGCACTTCATCTCTCTAGAAACAAACTTTAAACACCAAGCTTTTCCATTCACTCACTTTATTTCTGATAGAGACTTCTAACTGCAAATTCTTTACAGTTTGAATAGTCCCCATGCGTCAGACTGGTTCTGAAAACATTTCAGCAGCCTGCCAATAGATTTCAATGTGCTGTTCTGCACTGATGTCCTTCCAATCCCAAAATGACATGCAGAGCCTATGTAGTTTTCACTCCCCTCACTGACGTCACTTTCTTTTTTTCTGCAACTTAGTTGGTGCCACTACTATCTCGATAGAGGCTGCAATCCTTCTGCCAAGCTGCAGCCTTCTCCATTTCAACCACTTAGTATCCCATTCCCGCAGAGCAGCCGATCTCATACCTAACATCCATTTTTCAAGATGGATTCCGATAGTGACTATAACTTAGTAAATGGCATTGGCCAACCCTATTAATGAAGAAAACTGCTATTATGGTCTCAAAGATGCCAGTTGTCTTGTCAACTCTTTTAATTCTCATCTTTTTTTCACCCCCAGGTCCTGTGGCTGAAGAAAGTTCTTCTTTTGCAGTGGTTATGCGGCAGGTGTCCAGAGATCTTGGCCTTCATCTCTCCATTCTAGAGGTCAAAACCAATGTCCTGATTGAAGTACTGCAATCGGGGCATACCACCACTGAGCCCCTACTTCCTCTACAGGAGACATTCACTAATACCCTCCTGGTGGACTGCGCCAAACCTTGCTCCGGCACCCCAGTCTGCCGCCAAATTGTGAGGCGTCACTTTCCTGCCCCTAGGTGACACCACCATCTCCCTATTCTTAGAGCTTGGTGGTGCAGGCTTCCATCAAATAGATGAGCCCAAAATAATTTCCTGTCTGCCCCCCCTCCAAGAGAGTGGAGACCTTTGGAAAGAGGGTAGTTTATTCCACTAGTATGGCCATCAGGTTATTTAATGCCAGTTGCCTGCCGAGCTGTTATTCGGTTGCTCAAATCTTCCTAGGTTTCCTGGAAGACCTACACCCTGTCTTAACCCAAACCACATGGGAGAGCCGTGATGCTGCCAAATTCACAATTCTTTGCAGTGTGGATACCCCAGCTTCCATCAAGTGAGCCATTTGTACTAGTGTCGGCGTTCGTCACCATGACTGGCTGGATGACAGTTTTTTTTAGGCAATGTCAACTCGTGCCTCGTCGACTTGTCTTTTGGCAGGACTCGTCTATTTTGGGGCAAGGCAGATACTACTCCGGAGCTCTTCAAAGAGAGCAGGGTGACAGTGCACTCACTTGGCTTTTATGCCCTGCCTCCCCAGCCCCATCAACCCTACTGTTTCTTTTGCAGTTTAGGCAGAGATGCTCATACCAACAGCCTCTTCAACCTCAGCAAGGTGTCAATCAGTTTTCACTGAGGCCGAGGCACCCACCGCTTCCCCAGTCAGGGACAGTGCAGCAGCCAGTTTACTGACTGCCCCATCAAACCCCTTGAGCTTGCCCTTATTGGCGCACAGCCACCTGGTTGGATGCTAGATCCAACTACTCTTTCTGGGTTGGCAGACCATAATCTTGGACAAGTGGGATCTGCAGATTGTCTGGAAGGGATACACCTCACTCTTTATAGCCACACTTTGCACTGTCCCTGGAACCACTGAAAGAGGACCATCTGTCCAATTTACGCTAGGAAGTGCAAGCCCTTTTGGCCGAAGGGGCTATTGAGTGGGCACCTGTACGAGAAGTAAGTTGTGATTGTTATTCCCTCTACTTTCTTGTGCCAAAGAAGGATGGATGCACAACATCAGAGGTCATGGGTCCCAATCTTCCCCTACCTCGATGATTGGCTGATGAAAGCAGGCTCGCTTTCAGGCAGTCATCAACCACCTCTAAACTACTGAAAATAACCTGTCATCTTTGGTGTTCACTATCAGTGTGACAGTCCTACCTGACTCCTTCTCATACGCTCCCCTTCATCTAAGCCATTTATGACACTGTTTGGTTTCATGACTTTCCTCTTAGGGAGAGTCCAGGACATTCAGGCTGTTATCCCAATCTTTCAGCCTCTGTCAGTATGGTTGACTGAGGCTACTAGGACTGATACCCTGCTAGTAAAGCTTGCCATGTGGTATTTGCAGACTCTGTAGTGGGATCTAAAGTCTGAGGGCCCATCATCAAGTTGTCCTATCCTACCACATCCAGATTTGGAGGAGACTGCAAAAGATGTGCAGTGGTTGTTACTGGTCTGCTATTGGATCAGCAGCAGACCCCTCTCCCTACCCCATCCAGAGCCACTTTGGAGGGCGAAGGCTATATACCAACCTTCTAGAGGACTATCTGCCTGGCATTGAAAGCCTTCCTTCCATTCATCAACCATAGACTGGTACAGGTGCTTAGCCACCACCTTGTGGTATTACAACAAATAGGGCGGGTGGGGTCATAGACCCTATGCCAGGAGAAAATGGCTGGACTATCGAGAAATCTTTGTGGTAGTGAACCATCTAGCAGGATCTTTGAATGCAAGGGTGGGCAAGCTCAGCAGTCAATGAGTAGCAGGTCACGTTTAGCAAGAGGTCTCTTCTGTACTGGTGAGAACTTTGGCTCATCTGTTCGCCACCACCGAGAACGTACAATGTCAGCAGTTCTGCGCATTTCATTTTCAAGGCATCTCGCTGGCACTCAAAGGCTAACTTTCAGCTCTTTCTGTGTTTTCTTTAGCGCTGGTCAACTGTTGTGATGCATTTTTTTAAACGTCTACATTTGTTTCCTCCTTCTCCCTTTGTTGTGCCACAGGAGGACCTTAACTTGGTCCTCACATATTTGATGTGCACTCCCTTTAATTTGCTTCACAGCTGTCCCTTGCAGCTTCTCACCCTCAAGACAGTATTCCTCTCCCCTATAGCATCTGTGCAGCAATTATTTGAGCTTTAAGCTCTCTGTGTCAACTGCCCCGTACACCACCTTCTTCCCGGACAAACTGGGTCTGCGGAAGTCATCATCCTCCTTGCTGAAAGCTGTGACGCCATTCCACGTTGGTCAACCTTACTGGTGTTTTTGCTCCACCTCACCACTCTGAGGACAAGAACCTTAGCCCTTGTATTCCAAGAGCACTGAGCTTTTACTTCAATCATGCCATAGAACACCAGATGGACCATCAGCCTTTTGTGCTGTTTTTTGAGCGAAAAAAAGTATGGCTGTGCAGAAATGGACCATATTCCACAGGATCATATTCTGCATTCAGATGTGCTATGCGTTGGCCTAAAAGCATCCTTGGAAGGGGTGTGACCTCATGCCACGATGACCAAAGCTGCTACCACAGCATTAGCTTGCAAAGTTCCTGTCCTTGACATCTGCCAGGCAGCTACCTGAGTGTCCCTCCATATGTTTACGAAGCATTGCCATTTAGACAGCCAGGTTTGTCGAGATTGAAATTTAGCTCGGTCCTGCAGGATTTTCTGGTTTGAGTCCATTCACAGTCACACCTCTAAATAGGTATTGCTTTGGTATCTATTCAGAAGATGGGGAATCTGCGATTCAAGCTAGCCTGGCTGATGAAGGGTTAAACCCTGAAACCGGTCCCAGGATGCTTGTTTCCGGTCCAGTGAAGACCTGGCTTGGCAGTTCTGGCTGGACTGTTCCCATGAGGAACAGAGTCAAGATGATTTGCATATGGCTGGGTCCAAACTGGGGTGGCATGGTGAGCAAAAGAACGATGGATTAAACCCAGATCTGTGACTGGGTGTGAGTGTTTGCATTGTTCAGCACTCCATTAATAAGATCCCAAAGTCTAGGAATCTGCATACTGCTGAGAGTAAATTTGTGGTTGAGGCTCTGTATCTGGGGATGCAGACAGCCTAGGAAGCAATTGACAGTGCATGGGAGTGCCATCTGTATAGGCTCTTCACATCCTTTCTGAAGCAGAATATTGTCAGTGTAGATCTGTATTCCGCTACCTATTGGAGCGCAGAGGTATTGCTGAAAAGATTACAGGTCCAGGCTAACCCCTGATGAATATTTAAGAGGTGAAGAATCTGAGGTTAGATCGTCTGTAGCAGAAAGAGCATTATCAAAGGTAAATAACTTGTTCTTCACAACCTCTTTACCTTTAGAAGGTGCTTTGGTCAAACTAATAAAATGGATGTAGTGCTGCCTTCCATACTAGAGATGAGTCTCCGTAAGAATGTAAATGATGAACAGCGGTTCATCTGTGAGTTTAATCTTTTCATTTTGAAATGGATATGTTGGAAACTGCACTTGAGTCAGTTTAACTTGTCCTTCATTAAGTCAAAATCAAAACGCTGGTCTGATTTGAACACAAAACTAAGTTACTGTGTTACTCATAGCAGAAAGTGTCTTTTTAGAGCTTATTTTCCTCAGTTTCAAAATGGATTCCTCACATAATTTCAAATCCTTTTCAAAACTTTAGTTCTAATATATTTATTGTAATCAATTGTTCAATGGCATCTGTCGCTGTAGATTCGCATGTTTTGCATAGCTCGCCATCTGGTGTTGGGTCGGAGTGTTACAAGTTGTTTTTCTTCGAAGAAGTCTTTCGAGTCACGGGACCGAGTGACTCCTCCTTTTGTCTCCATTGCGCATGGGCGTCGACTCCATCTTCGATTGTTTTTTTTCCTCCATCGGGTTCGGACGTGTTCCTGTCGCTCCGAGTTTCGGAACGGAAAAACAGCTACATTTCGGAAGATTTTCGTCGGTATTGTTGCGTTCGGGATCGGCGTAGTTAGAATCAACACCGCATCGAAGATCGAAGAGCTCCGGAGCCCTTCGGGGTAGTTTTCGATCCCCCGTCGGGGCCTGCTCGGCCCGACCGCGTGTAGAAGAACGCCGATGAAACGGACCCCGTTCCGTTTCTGTCCCAAATGCCACAACAAATACCCCTATACAGACCAACACTTGGTCTGTAACCTGTGCCTGTCACCTGAGCACAGTGAAGACACTTGCGAGGCCTGTCGTGCGTTCCGGTCCCGAAAAACACTCCGAGACCGTTGAGCCAGAAGACTTCAAATGGCGTCCACGCCGACAGCCCACCGAGAGTTCGAGATACAAGAAGAGGAAGAAACCTTTTCGATACACGAATCGGACTCCGAGGAATTCGACGATCCACGAACCGTGAGTAAGACGTCGAAAACCACTCATAAGAAGATTGTCAAGGCCCAGGGGACGCCACTGCCACCAGGCCATGGCTCCACCCATAAATTCGGTGACCGACCGTCGGCACCGAAAAAGGCCCAAACAGTGCCGAGACCGTCCGACTCCGGTCGAGACACCGGCACGCAGCCTTCTCGGGACCGAGAAAGTGCTGGAGACATACATCGACACCGAGATAGCGGTGTAGACACAGCTCGACGCCGAGACAGCGGCACTGACGAAGATCGACGCCGAGATGTTTCGACTCCGAAAAAGAAAAAAGTCACCTCTGAGCCGAAAAAAGATGCAGACAGGGTTTCGGTGCCAAAACAACCTGCAACCGACCCAGTTTCAGGCTCTTATACAGAAGAGCAATCAATGACCTCCCAAATGCGAAAGCATAGGTTTGAGGAAGACCTGCAATCCACCGATGTAGACCATACGCAGAAACGTATTTTTATACAGCAGGGGACAGGAAAGATAAGCACCCTTCCCCCTATTAGGAGAAAGAGAAGACTGGAATTTCAAACTGACCAAACACCACAAACAAAAATGGTGAAAAAGGTTACTCCGCCACCCTCTCCTCCACCTATAATTCACGTCTCACCAGCACAAACTCCATCACATTCCCCGGCTCACACCACCATGAGCCAAGGTGACCAGGATCAGGACGCATGGGACTTATACGACGCCCCTGTGTCAGATAACAGTCCGGAGGCATACCCTACAAAGCCATCACCACCAGAAGACAGTACTGCATATTCTCAGGTGGTGGCTAGAGCAGCACAATTCCACAATGTAAGCCTCCACTCAGAATAAGTCGAGGATGACTTTCTATTCAACACCCTCTCCGCCACCCACAGCTCCTACCAAAGCCTGCCTATGCTCCCTGGTATGCTTCGGCACGCAAAAGACATCTTTAAGGAGCCGGTCAAAAGTAGGGCAATCACACCAAGGGTGGAAAAAAAGTATAAAGCGCCTCCTACAGACCCTATTTTCATCACTACACAGCTGCCACCAGATTCTGTCGTTGTAGGAGCAGCTAGGAAAAGGGCCAACTCCCACACATCTGGGGATGCACCACCCCCAGATAAGGAAAGCCGCAAGTTCGATGCAGCTGGAAAGAGAGTCGCAGCACAAGCTGCAAACCAGTGGCGCATCGCTAACTCTCAGGCACTACTTGCGCGCTATGACAGAGCCCATTGGGATGAGATGCAACATCTCATTGAACATCTACCCAAAGACCTACAAAAGAGGGCAAAGCAAGTGGTTAAGGAAGGACAGAACATTTCAAACAACCAGATACGCTCCTCCATGGATGCAGCAGACACAGCTGCAAGAACAATAAATACATCTGTGACCATCAGAAGGCATGCATGGCTACGAACGTCTGGGTTTAAACCAGAGATTCAGCAGGCAGTTCTCAATATGCCATTCAACGAAAAAGAACTGTTCGGTCCAGAAGTGGACACGGCGATTGAGAAACTTAAAAAAGACACGGACACTGCTAAAGCCATGGGCGCACTCTACTCCCCGCAGAGCAGAGGAAATTACAGCACCTTCCGCAAAACACCCTTTAGAGGGGGGTTTCGGGGTCAGGCCACACAAGCCAGTACCTCACAGGCAACAACATCCAGTTACCAGGGACAGTACAGGGGAGGCTTTCGGGGCCAATATAGAGGAGGGCAATTCCCTAGGAATAGGGGAAAATTTCAAAGCCCCAAAACCCCTACAACTAAGCAGTGACTCACATGTCACTCACCCCCTCCACACAACACCAGTGGGGGGAAGAATAGGTCATTATTACAAAGCATGGGAGGAAATCACTACAGACACTTGGGTTCTAGCAATTATCCAAAATGGTTATAGCATAGAATTTCTACAATTCCCTCCAAACATACCACCGAGAGCACAAAATTTATCAAAACATCATTCCGAGCTCCTGGAGATAGAAGTTCAAGCACTATTGCAAAAGAATGCAATTGAGTTAGTACCAAACACACAAATAAACACAGGAGTTTATTCACTGTACTTCTTAATACCAAAGAAGGACAAAACGCTAAGACCAATCCTAGACCTAAGAATACTAAACACATACATCAAATCAGACCACTTTCACATGGTCACACTACAAGAAGTGTTACCATTGCTGAAACTACATGACAACATTAGACCTCAAAGACGCGTATTTCCATATACCAATACATCCATCGCACAGGAAATACCTAAGGTTTGTATTCAAAGGAATACACTACCAATTCAAGGTACTGCCTTTCGGTTTAACAACCGCACCAAGAGTCTTTACCAAATGTCTAGCAGTAGTCACTGCACACATCAGAAGGCAGCAAATACATGTATTCCCGTATCTAGACGACTGGCTAATCAAGACCCATTCGTTAATAACGTGCTCACACCACACAAATCAAATCATACAAACCCTCTACAAACTAGGGTTCACAGTCAACTTCGCAAAATCCAACATTCTGCCATGCAAGGTACAACAATACCTAGGAGCCATAATAAACACAACAATAGGAGTAGCCACTCCAAGTCCACAAAGAATTCAAAATTTCAACAACATCATACAACGCATGTATCCAACACAAAGAATACAAGCAAAGATGATATTACAACTCCTAGGCATGATGTCTTCATGCATAGCCATTGTCCCAAACGCAAGACTGCACATGAGGCCCTTACAACAGTGCCTAGCATCACAGTGGTCACAAGCACAGGGTCACCTTATAGATCTGGTGTTAATAGACCGCCAAACTTACCTCTCGCTTCTATGGTGGAACAATATAAATTTAAACATAGGGCGGCCTTTCCAAGACCCAGTGCCACAATACGTAATAACAGATGCTTCCATGACAGGGTGGGGAGCACACCTCGATCAACACAGCATACAAGGACAATGGAACGTACATCAAACAAAACTGCATATAAATCACCTAGAACTGCTAGCAGTTTTTCAAGCACTAAAGGCTTTTCAACCAATAATAGTTCACAAATACATTCTCGTCAAAACAGACAACATGACAACAATGTATTATCTAAACAAACAAGGGGGAACGCACTCAACGCAATTGAGCCTGCTGGCACAAAAGATATGGCGTTGGGCAATTCACAACAAAATTCGCCTAATAGCACAATTTATCCCAGGGATTCAGAATCAACTCGCAGACAATCTCTCTCGAGATCACCAACAGGTCCACGAATGGGAAATTCACCCCCAAAGTCTGAACACTTACTTCACGCTCTGGGGAACACCTCAAATAGACTTGTTTGCGACAAAAGAGAACGCAAAATGCCAAAACTTCGCATCCAGATACCCACACAGGCAGTCCCACGGCAATGCCCTATGGATGAACTGGTCAGGGATATTTGCCTACGCTTTTCCTCCTCTCCCTCTCCTTCCTTATCTGGTAAACAAACTCAGTCAAAACAAACTCAAACTCATATTAATAGCACCAACTTGGGCAAGGCAACCCTGGTACACAACGCTGCTAGACCTATCAGTAGTACCCCACATCAAACTGCCCAACAGGCCGGATCTGTTAACACAACACAACCAAAAGATCAGACACCCAGATCCAGCATCGCTGAATCTAGCAATCTGGCTCCTGAAATCTTAGAATTCGGACACTTACAACTTACCCAAGAATGTATGGAAGTCATAAAGCAAGCCAGAAGGCCATCCACCAGGCACTGCTATGCCAGTAAATGGAAGAGGTTTGTTTGCTACTGCCATATTAATCAAATCCAACCATTACACGCAACCCCAAAACATGTAGTGGGTTACTTGCTTCACTTACAAAAATCTAACCTAGCTTTCTCTTCCATTAAAATACACCTTGCAGCAATATCTGCATCCCTGCAGCCTACCTATTCAACTTCCCTATATAGGATACCAGTCATTAAAGCATTCATGGAGGGCCTTAAAAGAAGTATTCCACCAAGAACACCACCTGTTCCTTCATGGAACCTAAATGTTGTCTTAACTAGACTTATGGGTCCACCTTTTGAACCCATGCACTCCTGCGAAATACAGTTCCTAACATGGAAGGTTGCATTTCTCATCGCCATTACCTCTCTAAGAAGAGTAAGCGAGATTCAGGCGTTTACAATACAAGAACCTTTTATACAACTACACAAAAATAAGGTCGTCCTAAGGACTAATCCTAAATTTCTACCAAAAGTTATTTCACCGTTCCATCTAAATCAAACAGTGGAACTTCCAGTGTTCTTCCCACAGCCAGATTCCGTAGCTGAGAGGGCACTACATACTTTAGATGTCAAAAGAGCATTAATGTATTACATTGACAGAACAAAGAGCATCAGGAAAACTAAACAGCTATTTATTGCATTCCAAAAACCTCATGCAGGAAACCCAATATCAAAACAAGGTATAGCCAGATGGATAGTTAAATGCATCCAAATCTGCTACCTTAAAGCTAAACGACAACTGCCCATTACACCAAGGGCACACTCAACCAGAAAGAAAGGTGCTACCATGGCCTTTCTAGGAAACATCCCAATGCAAGAAATATGTAAGGCAGCCACATGGTCTACGCCTCACACATTCACCAAGCACTACTGTGTAGACGTGTTATCCGCACAACAAGCCACAGTAGGTCAAGCCGTATTAAGAACATTGTTTCAGACTACTCCCACTCCTACAGGCTGAGCCACCGCTTTGGGGAGATAACTGCTTACTAGTCTATGCAAAACATGCGTATCTACAGCGACAGATGCCATCGAACTGAAAATGTCACTTACCCAGTGTACATCTGTTCGTGGCATCAGTCGCTGTAGATTCGCATGTGCCCACCCGCCTCCCCGGGAGCCTGTAGCAGTTCGGAAGGTACCTTCAACTATTTGTATATATATTATTTTAACCTTAAATAGGTACATACTTAGTCACTCCATTGCATGGCCACTATTAGTACAATACAACTCCTACCTCACCCTCTGCGGGGAAAAACAATCGAAGATGGAGTCGACGCCCATGCGCAATGGAGACAAAAGGAGGAGTCACTCGGTCCCGTGACTCGAAAGACTTCTTCGAAGAAAAACAACTTGTAACACTCCGACCCAACACCAGATGGCGAGCTATGCAAAACATGCGAATCTACAGCGACTGATGCCACAAACAGATGTACACTGGGTAAGTGACATTTTCATTACTCTTCATACAGTATTGTCCTAGAAGTATCTCAAGGCTTGTATTATTCAGAAATTACCACAGTGGCTTATTCCACTTGGATATTGTTGATGTTTCCACCCTGAGAGGGCAAGTTCACGGGTCATCAGGACTATGGATAACCTGATCCGAGAGTATCTATGAAGGTCTTGGTGCAGCATTTGGGGTGGCATACCTCAAACCAGGCTCAGTTTTATGTAACTAATATTTGCTCTTTCATAGATTAACATGCTTGAATTTATTCCCCATCATCAGGCTGGGAATCCTTCCTACTTTTAAAGCAGCAATAAGCAAAATGCCATAGGACAGGTAGCCATATTTGTTTAGTATCACATCCACATAATTTGAAACAACTCAAACGTCAGCCATTGAGGTCGATGTGCTAAGTTGGCTACTCCACCTAAAGGCTACCATAGCTCTAATTATTTCTGTATGCTTTGTGGGGTGGATTTCCAGGAACGTCCTCTGCTCTGTTGTGGCATATTTTCTGTATTTCACGTGATTTGAACCTTTTTCTTCAAAAAAACTAGAACTTTGCCAGCCCTAACGTCCGCTACACTGTGTATTGAGCTGCTTATGGGTTTATTTGGACATTTTTTGTCCCTTGGATTTGGGACGTCCAGACTGTCGGACAAAGAGACAAACTCTGTTTATTTCAAATTTATTTTCAAATAAGTAAAACCATATTATATAATAAATAATTCAGTTCATCAATGTGAAAGGAGATAAAATATTAACTCTACTTTGATACTGATCACTGAATCATTCTTATTGATGTGCTAAACTGTTATTGTGATGTTACATATAAGACCACTTTTTTAATAAATTTGAACAGTATTACAAACTGCCAAAATCTGCACAAAAAGCACATTCAGTTAAAGAATTGCATTTATTTTGGATTAAAAGTAGATGGTTGGCTAATGTAAACTAAAAAGACACAGAAAAGCCACATACCTAAAAATGGCAGGAAATATAAAACATATGTGTTTTCCACTAAAAGAATAGCACAGTGCATCTAAAGCATGTTGACAACTCTGCAATAGAAAAGATCTAAGCCATTGTCTGCATTCTGCAAGTAAGGACAACATAAATTATGAATTAGTGACTGATGAGTAACCAGATAAACAGCAGCTTTTTATGTATAAGGGTAGTGGGTGCCTAAATTCCATCAATGGAATGGTTAAAAAGCTCATGTGCATAAATTGGTGTTTGATCACCCTAGCCAGGGGAAGAAGTAAGTCATTTCATAATCTCTTCTTGAAAAAAACCTGCTAGAAGTGTAGTTTTAGAATTTAGATTTGGTTAAAACTTCAGTTTTCCCCCAGAAAAGACATGAATGTAACCTGATTATCACTTACAATGCCAGTATTGTCTGTCATGTTGCTCTCTGCTTTGAAACCAGCTTGAGAGTGTGGAATTATGTTTGCTTTAACCGAGACATCTAGTTCAGTAAGCATAATACTTGGCCTCAGCATCTAACAGAGCAATCATTCTGTAGTTTATTGCAAACGATGTATCCCCTTTTTTGTAAATCCAATGAGAATACAGCCCGGTGAGGAGGACATTCAAATGAACAAGTGTAGAGCATAGTCCGCGAAGGAAACCAGAAACCTTCATTAGCATTAAACAAATTTGGGAAATTGCAAGGAATATGAGCACTTGCAGTTTGGTGTTTTGATGATCCTAGCTATCATATGGTTTTGAAGCAGCAACATAGTCGGAGTTCAGACAGAAGACACTTCCCAGTCGCCTACCTCATCCACATGTAAGGACTTAATGTGAGCAACCCACACATTTTCTTGAATTAAGTTTCCCACATCAATCTTACAGTGTTAGTTTAGTTTATTAATAAACTCCCACTATTTTTAGGGTACCAGAATAACAGTATTTGATTATTTGTAGCCATTGTTGTTCTGGAAAGACACTTTTCACTTCCTATAGCTGCCATTTATTTCTTGGAGTCTTAACCCTTTCTAATATAGAATGCCAAAAAATAGCTTTTAAGTTATCTTGTTTTGCTTCCACAATTTGGTATTACACAAGCACTTCTTCCATACCACTTGCATTAGTTTTTAAAAACTACAGTTTGGGGCAGTGGTACAGTGATGGACTTTCACAAATGTATCCAAGATGGATTCACAACAGGAAATACATTTTAATTGTTTAGAGCACCGCAAAATGCCATGTTAATAATGTCTTAAAATATTGTTTAAAAAATGCTTCCATTGCCAGCATGGTCTGTATTCTTGTAACAGTTCAAATTAAAAAAAATGTCCCAAGTTCTCCACTGAAACAAAGGTGTAATAAAGACCTGCATTTTCTTAATTTGAGTAAACAAGGGTACTTTATAGAATTGTCAGTGGGAAACCAGCAATTCAGTGACTGCAAGATAAAACTTTTAATACTTTAATAATGTAGACCCTTGCGTATCACAATGTTTAAAAGGTAAGATTACAGCTGAAATTCCAAAATGTAATCAGTGCATTCAAAATAAGGGTCATCAGTTAAATTGTGAAGCAAATTGAGGTAGGTTAACATTGCCTGCTAATTAATTACACACATTCATATAACCACCAAAAAGCATATGTAAATTAGAACACTGTTTTTGCACATTCTTTTGCATGGACTTAGCAGCAGGATGTAATTAAACATAACAGCAGAGTACCAAATGCTCTCAAATATCCCTAACATTTTACCTCAAGATTTTGAATCCAACATCAGTGGAATGATTCATACAATTCAGGGAGTTTGAGTTTGCTGTGCCCGTAGATTTAGCTTCTGAGTCACCACTGCAAAATGTACAGTAGCCTAATGTAACAAGCTAGTCGCACTCCAATGATTCCTGTATTCATGGGACATCATTCTGTAGCAAAAAGTTGCACTTAACTTTGTCAACCATAAATCTTGCCAGTCCCACAACAGTCTGAGAAAGCAGGATGAAAATTTTGACATAGGGCGTGATTACAGCAGCTTCTGTTTTTCAATATGACACTTGATTTATATCACCAGAGATCAACAATGGGGCCAGCCACCTCCAGTCTAGTACCCAAAATTATTAGTTTCCCTTTAGTCTCCTGTAAGCAGGCTTTCCTTTCAGACTGACTGTACCAGGAAATTGAAATCTGGTTTCCTGGGGGCATGGAGGAAGATCCACCTTAGGATCCTTTTACTACAGACTGGAGTCAAACATTTGTGGAGCGATTATATTTGACTCTGTTAGAAAATGGCACCAGATATCTAACCAGACTGGGTTCAGAAAGTTTTAAGTCCCATGATTGAACACTGACCTGGACCCCCAAATCAAAGTTGTTGGCCCTGAGTTAATCCAAGTTATTTTTATGGTTTGGTTTCACAACAATGGGTCTTCTTATATTTTTATACTCCATTTCACATCCTCATGTTGTCCATTAAATCTTACTGACAGACCTATCTGCTCAATTAGCCCCAGTCATACCACTCAAGGAAATAAATGTTTTTCTTCATTTACTGAAATTTGGTTTGGAGAATATTGGAAATGATCGAAGACTCACTTAAATTAACCAAAGTATTTAAGAATTATGTCCACAAGTTTTATTCAACTTAGCTTATTTTTTTCTTACATTTCCTATAAAGTGGTTTTGTTGAGAGTGGTTCAGAGTCCTCTGATGGCATAGTTGACTTTTCCCGCTGTTCTGAATGTTCAGAAGAGATTACTCTTCAAGACCTGTTATTTTTGTTTGCAGCAAAAGTTATGTTCTGATAACCCTTGGGTCAATTCCTCTCTTGATGGTGCCTTTGGCAATTACCTCATTGATGACTGCTCAGTTGATGGCCTCACCACCGCCCATGGCTTGGAAAATCACCATTCCACCTTCAAAGGTGGTTGCAATATCTTTTTCACTGATTCATGCTTCACTATTGAAGATGTCAATGCAAAAGCCAGTCCATATTCTGGATTCCCAAAGAGATGAATACATTAATGAACAGAAACTTTGGGATACAGCCTACAGTCTAACCCAGTGGATGTACAATATATTCTGGACAAAGGACCTACTTTAGAGGTTCGGCTGTCACCCTGAGATGGGGACTAGGGAGAAGTTTTGATGTTGCAACAGGACTATGAAACGCATCACAGAGGCTTTGAGCGGCCTTGTGGAACCAAACTGTTCCACCAGGAACCCCCGGTTAAACTGGTGCCTGCAACAAATGATGGCAGCCTTCAAAAGATTATTACACAGTTCCTCTGCATGTGCCTCTGCTGCCTGTTTATCAGTAAGAGACCATGTTACCACCAGCTGAGCCACTAATGAAAATGCCAAAGTTGTTCCCAGAACAGCTTCCACCTCCTTCTGGGCACCCCCACCACCAGCATGCCCTGCACCCCTATGCTTCAGGATCTGTGTGAAGATGAAGAACAGCAAGACAGTAATGAAAAGTATTTATTGAACAGATGTTATTCTTGCTTGTGAATTGGGTTAGGATGGTGATCATCAAAAAGGATGAGGGATGGAGAGAATTCATTCTGCCTGAAGAGGAGAATAAAAAATCCCAGACACCAGTTTATTCAACCAGCGCTGACAGTTGAACAAAAAATGTTTTTCTAAGACCTCAAAGAACAACCTTGGAAGTTCTTGAAGAAGATACAGATTCTGAATTCTACTGGAAAGAGGGGTTAAACTAATGAAGATGCCTTGGATTCATGCTTTCATACCATCCCTGGAAAGAAATATAGGGCTCCTGTTTCAGCACCACCAGGCTTCATTGGTCAAAGACTGAGTCCATCACTACGCTTTCAGCTCAAAGAATTTTCAAAACTCCTGCCACACGTGCATCTGTGTCCCGCTTGAGAACTTAAACTGCAAAGATAACCTTGGATGTAGAGACCACGCCTGCAACCTCAAACCAGCCAGCGTCAAGTCCCTTCTGGGACAGTATGACTGCCAGATTTGTCATGCCATTTCCCCTCAGCTTTGTTCCTTTCTATCCTTGGGGTAAGATGTATCCAACACCATTACTTAAGGTGTGACATGCCCTGCAGCAGTTATAGATGCTGTCATGGACATCACAGATGCAGGCTTCTGCCAGAGGGAGCTGCAGTATTTAAGAGACACGTGGTTAAAGTCCACCTCTTTCTGCCCTGAGGTACAAGTAAAGCTCTTCAGTATTCTTTTTGACAGAGACCCACTCAGGTACAAAAATATTTCCTTTTGTGGTTTCGTAAGATCGCAGGCAAGTAAAACCTTCTTGGGTCAGTATGGTGGACAAAGTAGATTGTACTACTCTTACAGACCGGATAAAGCCAGGATTACAACTCATGCAGGTGACCAGCAGAGTCAACACTATAAGTGGTCCTTGAGCAAAGAAAATGGTGCATTCCAGTCATTCTTCAAGACAACACCAAGCACATCAGACTTCTTAATGCTTCCTAGGTCACCACCCGCCACTCATGCTGAGTTGGGGAGAATTTCATGCTTGCACCCAAATGCTGAAAGATCACTAACAATCACTGGGGGCTATGGATTGTGGAACTGGGACACATGATAGAATTCCTTCAGAATCCACCTTGTCACCCTCCAGCAGAAGAACATCAGTTGCATTTTCAAGAACTGCAAAAGAAGCTATTGCAACTTTTCCCATGGCCCAAGACAGCCAACCTCTGTTTCTACTGCAGGTTCTTTCTGGGGAGAAAATAAGCAGGTGGTGGAGACTGACCCTCAACCTCTGGAAACTTGTTTGTCAAAAAACAGTTCTTTTGAATAGTTACATTTCAAGACCTTTTTCTGTTGCTATGGAAGGAGAGATCTTGTACAAAAATATACCTGCCCCCACCTGAGGATTGTGCCAAATTCATTGACATTATAGTTTAGTGAGGCCATAGAATTGTTGAGTGTAAGGAGGGGAAAAAATCCTAATTTGATTCAAAAGTGGTGATCCTCTGAGGGGGAAAAAAAAGCTGAGGTTCAAGACTTCACACAAAGGAAACCTATAAAGATTAGAGAAACAAAAGGTGAAAATTAAACCTTCCTGTATTTTGGAAAGTCGGGGCATTTTGCCTGTGAATGCCCAGTCAAGCCAAAGATCCTAGAAAGGTAGCAGATATTGCCTATAACTGCCTACCAGAGGCCAAAAAACCTAAAAATCTGTGAGACGAGTGAGGGTTCAATCTTTGGGTGCCTCAGGACAAGGGAATCTCACAAAAGCTTTTTACCAACACTGTCACTCTAATCATCTCCAATTGTGAAAAGCCCTCCAAATCATGTGGATTCCAGAGCAATCCAGAACTTCTGACGGCAGTGGATGGCTTGGAATTATTTTCTGGCTTGATCAGTTTTCAAACTAAACCCATCCAATCAGTTTGTGACAGGCCATTCATACACCTCATTTGATCTGATAGATCCTCCAATTTTAGAGCCATCTTGGGAGTACCTTGGCTTCAGTTGCATAACCCAAAACTAGCTTGGACTCTATGAAACGTGACGATTTCTAAGTTTGCTTACAAAGTTGTATAAACTGGCCACTGATTGTGCACTTCCAGTCAAATGCTCATTATCTTTGAACTTCATCATTGGTTTACCTAGTCAATATCGGGACTACCAGGATGTGTTTGATAAGGTGAAGCTTGCTGTGTTGCCCACTCACAGAAGCTTGGACTGTCACATTGACTTAATACCAAAGGCAATATTTCCTTGCGGTCAGATCTATGCACTTTACAAATCTGAAAATCAACCTAGAATAGTGTTTGGATGAGGTTTAGGCTAGAAGGGTTATTAGACAGTCCTCATAGCTAGTCCCTTCCCTGTTTTAATCCCCAAAAAGGAATGGGGAACTGAGAACAAGTAGACGATAGAGCCCTTAATAAAGTGAGTATTAAGAATTGATACCTATTAAACTTGATTCCTGTTCTTTGGACTAGGTGAAGAGCACAACAATATATACCAAATTAAATTTATCGGGGAATATCGCTTGATTTGCATGCGTATAGGTGACTATGGAAGACCACCTTCCGCACTAAGTATGGACTAAATAAATATTGTCTAATGCCCTTTGGACTATGTAATGCCCCAAAGGTATTCAGTTTTTTTATTAACACTGTTTTCGGAGTTCTACGTGTGCGAGTAATTGTCAATGCTCATGACATCTTGATTTTCTCCAAGAATGAGCTAGAACATGCTGATGTTTGAGTAGAGCTTTTAGTGTATGTGATTTCCCCAACAGGAAACCAAATGTATGAGAAAAAGGTAGGTGCAATATTTCAGTGGTGAAGACTAAGATATGTGAAAGATGTTCAAATTCTTTTGGTATTTGCCAACTTTTATATGCTTTTTATCACACCTTTTTCTGAGATAGTGACTCCTATCACAAGACATTTAGGGAAAGGAACCCCTTTCTCCTGGACAGAAAAGCTGATAATGCCTTACCTGTGCTAAAGGAAAAATTCACCTCTGCTACTGTGCATCCTGATACCACTTTGCCATACCTTGTAGAGGCAGGCGCTTCTCATTACGCTGTGGGTGGAGTGTTACACGATGAGGCGCAAAGCCAGGGCACATGCAGTTATGGACATCTTCTGTTTTAAAAAAGCTACTCCCAACAGACCAGAACTGTACCAAGAGTTGGAGTCACTACTTCTTGGGGCACGACACTATCACCATATTCTCAGATCATACGAATCTACACTTCTGCTCTACAAAAGTCTTGACCCCATGTCAATTGAGATGGCTTTTATTCTTTAGCAAATAGGATTTTTTAAATACTGTATTGTCCCGGTTCCAAGCAAGCTAAAGCCAATGCCTTTTCATGTCTACAAAAAACATGCAGACCCAGATCAAGAGATTGAAAAACAGATTATACTTCCTATAGAAAAAGTAATCGGAAGCTGCAATTCTGAAGAATTTTGGCAAAAGTTAATAAAGGCTCAAAAACACTAGACGCACAAGGGTGGTTAGAGAAATTATCCCAAAGTGTAAGAGAGGGTTCTTTCTACCATGAGAACTTACTATATTCTCATTCCAGAATCAAGGAAGGTAGTGCTAGATTGGTCTCACTCGACTTCCTTAACAGGGCATCTGAGAGAACAAAAGACAAAAAAGAAAAAAAATAATGCCTGCAATGGTTCTAGTGCAAACAGTATCCAAGAATGTAACCACCTTCGTCCATGTTATGTCCTTCGTCATGTGCTCTGAAAAAAAACAAGCGCTCCCCCCCCCTACACGACTCCTTCAAGTAATGCCCATTCCCACAGCCCCCTGGCATACCATCAGCATTGCTTTTATGACAGATCCCTTGTCTGCCGAAGGATTCACTACTGTTTGGGTGGTGGATCTGTTAACAAAAATTGCCCAATTTGTCCCTTTGGAAAAAAACTTCGATCTGCTACAGAATTGGTCGATGTCTTTATTCAACAAATATTTTGGTTACACAAAATTTCCTCTGATAATTTCGGATCGAGGTCCCCAATTTGTCTCCATGTTTTGACAAGGGTAGTGCCAATCGTTCAGCATAGACCTCAGGTTGTCCTCCACAAATCACCCCAGAACAGGCAGGCAAACAAAGGTTTAATTAATGCTTGCAACAATCTTTACACTGTTAGCAATCTACATTACCCAGTTATTGGGTCTATGCCCTCCGTCTACTAGAGTTTGCATAAGACCAACAGGCTCTCTGCTACTGGGTCTCTCCATTCCTTTGTAATCTTAAGTACCGCCCTAGAGCCTCTTCTTTGGAACTACAAAAAGGCACGAGTCTGGACCCTGCAGTACAAACACACCATGCCGACCTGATAAATATTTAGAGGGAAAGAGAACACAACTCAAATACAGGATCACAATAAAAACACAAGCTGATCAGCGACGGAAACAAGAACCAGCCTTCCTGGTAGTTGATTTAGTCTGGTTGGCCTCCAAATATCTTCACTTAGAGGAACCATGAAAACTGCAACCCCATTAAGTAGGTTCTTACCCAATTTCACACATCATCAATCCTGTAAGCATGAAACTCCCTTTGCCCAAAAAATAACAAACCCATACTCTTGCCTGTGTCCCTTCTCAAGCTGTACCAATCAGGTACTCATACCGAATCCTCTCCTCAACCTCCCTTGATGGTTGCTAAATACATTGAATAGGATGGCCACAAAATTTTAAACTCTAAACAGGATAAGGGGAAATTGTATCATCTGATTGATTGGAAAGGTTAACGCCCCAAAGACAGGTTCTGGGAACCAGTCACATTGTCCATGCCCCTATTCCCCTGTCTTCTGATGGATACAACTACCTGTGGATTCCTCACCTCATGAATACTCCCATGGCGCCAGCATTCGACGGAAATCTTCTTACTAGTCTCTGCACGTCGACGAGGACGTCACTGTCTCGCACGCGACGCCGTCTGACGTCATACAGGCAATAAGAGGTCCTCGACGACGTGCAGACGTCAGTTCCCTTTTTTCCGTGCATTCGAAACGGTTATCTTCGAGGGAGCAACTGTTACTCTTGCGGTTACAGTGTATATCTTGCTGCGTACTCTTTCTCTGTGGAAATAATGTCGCAGAGAAAGTCTGGATTTAAGCCTTGTCGTGAGTGTGGAGGCAAGATGTCGGTGACGGATCCTCATTCCGATTGCCTTTGGTGTTTGAGCTCCGACCACGACGTCTCGACTTGTGATTCATGTCAGCACATGAATCCGAAGGCCCTTAAAGAACGCGAGGCGAAGCTGTTTATGGCCAAGTCAAAGGAGAAGCATCACAAGAAAAAGTCTTCTCCAAGACATCGGCGTCATCGAGACTCCCGGCGCCGTAGAGAATCTCGGCGTCATTCAAGGGAGGCTCGTTCCAGGTCTCCAGATCGGCGCCGGAGGACATGGGAGGTCAGCCCCACGGTGACGCCGCATCCTTCGACGCCGTTGCTCTCTCCGGCGTCTCCAACTTCGCCTGGACAGGCGTCGGTGATTGAGGTATTGGAGCCTCAAGTGTTTTCTCCGGCGCAGACGCCGAGGCCGGCGTCGGGGTCGCCTCCGAGTCAGGCACCCCAGTATCCGGCTTTTCCCACCCCTGGAGCCGATAGTTCCGCATTCTTGAATGCGATGTATGCCATCTTCCAACAGATGGCTCCAGGGGGTGCTCCGGCTGGGCCTTTGGCCTTTTCTTTGGGTGATCCTGCGCCTCTTCGGCCGGCACCCTTTATGCCCTTTCTCCCGTTTGGGAACGTGGGCTCGGCGCCAGTGTCGGCGCCGGTGGCCGCTCCGGTGGCTTCGGAGGGATTGGCCCCAGGGATTTCCATCCCGTCGACGTCGAGATTTCGGCCTGTGACTCCGGTGGGTCCATCCGTTTCAACTGCTCTTCAGTCGGCGCCGAAGTTACCTGTGGCGCCGGATGCGGCGTCGGTGGCTTCGGAAGATCGGCGCCGATCTCCGACTTCGGCGGAGGTATTGTCGACTCCGCGGATTGAGCAACGACTGCATTCAAGGAGGCGTGCTCTCCGGGTACTAGAGGAGCAGGAGTACCAACGAGCCCTAGAGGAAGGAGAGCTAGAGGACTCGGGTGATGGGCTGCGTGGACTGGAGTCGGCCAGTGGGCTGGACACTTCCCCTGAGTGGGACCTTTCGTCCCCGGGGGAATATACCGAGGAAGCTGCTTCCTTTCATACAGTGGTACGGAAGGCAGCTAGTTTTTTGGACCTGCCTTTGCCGGTGGTGGAGGCGAAACAAAACCTTTTGACAGAGGTGTTGCATCCGGCCTCAGCCGCGGCGGAGCCTCTATTACCTTTTAATGACGCTCTGCTGGATCCGGTTTTAGAGGTGTGGAAGAAGCCGGCATCTTCCCCAGCAGTTCACAGAGCCGTGGCCAGGAGGTATCGGACGGCTCCAACTGATCCTGGTTTCCTATCTAGGCACCCTACGCCGGAGAGCTTGGTTGTGCAGGCCTCCTGTTCGTCCAAGTCAGCGCCTGGTTCTTTTCCGACGGTGCCGGGGGACAGAGATTCAAAAAAGCTGGAGGCGCAGTCGAAGAAGATTTTTTCGTCCTGCAGTCTGGCTTTAAAAGCCACCAATGCAACCTGTATCCTGGGGAGGTATATTCATGCTCTGATGGATGACATCTCCTCTTCGTTTACAGAGCTTCCCCAGGGTCTTTTGGATCTTGTCTCTGATGCCCAGGCTGCTGCGACCCAAATTATCCAGACGGGACTGGATACCACCGACTCGGTAGCCAGAGCAATGGGCACAACTGTGGTGGAAAGGAGACAGGCCTGGCTCCGTAACTCGGGCTTTTCGGCAGATGTACAGTCCACATTGTTGGATCTCCCATTTGATGGGGACAAACTGTTTGGGGCTAAGGCTGATTCGGCCTTGGAACGGTTTAAGGAGAGCAGGGCCACGGCTAAGTCGCTGGGACTCCAAGCTCCTTCTTCCACGGCCTCTTCCAGATTCTTCAGGAGGTTTCGTGGATTTGGGCGTGGCTCTTCCTCCTCTTCCTTTCGGGGAAGATATCAGCAACCTGCCTCTTCCCATCCCTATAGATCTTTTAGGGGGAGGGGTAGGGTCCGCACCAGGGGAGCTTCTCAGCAGCACTCTGCCTCTTCCTCATCCTCTGGCGGGGTGCAGCAGGGGAAGCAGCCTTAGGCTTCCACCATTTCCCACTCACTCCTCTCCTGTAGGGGGAAGATTACAGCATTTTCTCACCAAATGGGAGACTGTTACGTCGGACACTTGGGTTCTCAGTGTTGTGGGAAAAGGCTACACCCTTCCCTTTCGGGAGTTTCCGCCCCTCATCCCGCCCCGCCCTTCGTATTGTTCACAAGAACACCTCCTGTTGCTAGAACAGGAGGTAGAAGTCCTCCTTTTAAAGGGCGCAGTGGAGTCGGTCCCGGAGCAGGAAAGGGGTCAAGGAGTTTACTCAAGGTATTTCCTGATTCCCAAGAAGGATGGTCGTTTGAGACCAATTCTGGACCTGAGGATCTTGAATTGGTTCCTCAAGCAGGAAAAGTTCAAGATGCTGACCCTAGCACAGGTGCTTTTGGCGTTGAACATGGAAGACTGGATGGTGTCTGTCGACTTGCAGGATGCTTACTTTCATATCCCGATACTCAAGTCACACAGGAAGTATCTCCGGTTTGTGGTGGGATCGCAACACTACCAGTTTGCGGTCCTTCCGTTTGGTCTTACTTCAGCACCTCGAGTCTTCACGAAGGTGATGTCGGTGGTTGCGGCAGAGCTCAGAAGGAAGGGGATAGCAGTATTCCCTTACTTGGACGATTGGTTAATCAAAGCCAAGTCCCCGGAGCTTGTGTTGCGTCATCTGCAGTCAACAACCCAGTTATTGTTCGACCTGGGCTTTCGGTGAACGAGCCCAAATCTCACCTAGAGCCCTCTCAGCGCCTCCTGTTCATAGGGGCAGTACTGGATACAACATTGGGTCGGGCCTTTCCTCCGCCTCAGCGGATTCAAGATATTCAGGATTTGGTTCCAATGTTTCGAAATGGAGCGGTAGTTCCAGTCCTCAAGGTCCTTCGTCTGCTCGGTCTTTTTGCCTCCTGCATTCTGTTGGTCACGCATGCTCGCTGGCACATGAGGGCTCTTCAGTGGTGCCTCCGAAGGCAGTGGTCTCAACACAGAGGGGATCTAGAGGGTACTGTCAAGATCTCCAGAGATGCTGCTGTGGATTTGAAGTGGTGGATTGCAAGCAACAATCTTTCACAAGGAAAGCCGTTCCAGCAGTCGCCACCAGTGGCCACAGTCATAACGGATGCTTCCACTCTAGGGTGGGGAGCTCATCTGGGGGATCTGGAGATCAAAGGTCTTTGGTCTCCAGAGGAACAGATTTTTCACATCAATCTGTTAGAGTTACGGGCTGTACGTCTGGCTCTCAAGGCCTTCCTCCCTTCCCTTCCCTTCGTGGTCAGTCGGTACAGGTCCTAACGGACAATACTACCACGATGTGGTACATAAACAAGCAGGGAGGAGTGGGGTCGTACCTTCTCTGCAGAGAAGCTCTTCGACTATGGTCCTGGGCAAAGGACCATCGGATTTGCTTGATAGCAAACCATCTGGCCGGAGTTTTGAACGTGCGTGCGGACAGTCTCAGTCGCCACTTCTCGGCAAACCACGAGTGGCGTCTCCATCCAGATCAAGTCCGTTTAATCTTCCAGAAGTGGGGGTTTCCTCGGGTAGATCTGTTCGCCACTCGAGAGAACGCGCATTGTCCGTTGTTCTGCAGCTTTCAGTATCCGATGCAGGAAGCGTTGGGGGACGCGTTTCAAATGACCTGGTGCGGCCAGTTGCTTTACGCGTTTCCTCCCATACCCTTGATTCCTCGAGTATTGAGGAAGATTCGCCAAGACCGGGCTCTAGTAATCTTAATAGCTCCGGATTGGCCAAGGAGGGTGTGGTACTCCGACCTTCTCCAACTCTCAACGTGCCCGCCGCTCCGTCTTCCTTTCAGGGCAGACCTCCTCTCACAGTCGCAGGGGCAGGTTCTACACCCCAACCTCCAGAGTCTGCACCTACATGCCTGGAGATTGAACGGGGCAACCTGAGTTCCTTCTCTCTCCCGCCTGAGGTAGTGGATGTTATATTAGCGGCCAGGCGACACTCCACTAAATCTATCTACGCTAATAGGTGGTCTAAATTTGTTGCGTGGTGTGGAGAGAGGCAGATTGATCCCTTACATGCTCATCTATCGGACGTTTTGTCTTTTGCTCTATCTCTGGCACAAAAAGGTTGTGCAGTGGCTACCATTAAAGGTTATTTATCGGCCTTGTCAGCCTTCATATGTCTTCCAGACCAACCATCTTTATTTAAATCCCCTATTGTTATCAGATTCTTGAAAGGTCTTCTAAATCAATATCCTCCAAAGCCATTCGTTATGCCGCAATGGGATTTGTCCTTAGTCCTGACTTTCCTTATGGGGTCCCCTTTTGAACCTATGCATTCTTGCCCCTTGAGGTATTTGGTTTTAAAAACAGTCTTCCTGATAGCTATAACATCAGCAAGGAGAGTGAGTGAGTTGCAGGCCTTATCAGTAAAACCCCCTTATACAACTTTTTATGGGGATAAGGTGGTGTTGAGGACCAAGGCTGCTTTCCTCCCGAAGGTTGTTTCACCCTTCCATTTGGCTCAGGCAATTACTTTGTCCACGTTCTATCCTCCGCCTCATCCTTCCAAAGAGGAAGAAAGACTGCACCGTCTGGACCCAAAGAGAGCGTTGAGCTTCTTTATCGATAGAACAAGGGATTTCAGGCTGGAGGATCAGCTGTTTATTGGATACGTGGGCAAGAGGAGAGGAAAGGCAGTCCACAAGAGAACACTATCCAGGTGGGTTGTTCTTTGCATTAAAATATGTTACTCTTTGGCAAAGAAGGATCCTCCTGAGGTCATTAGAGCTCATTCCACCAGAGCTAAGTCGGCCACTTCGGCCTTAGCCAGAGGTGTTCCTGTGGTCGTCATCTGCAAGGCCGCAACTTGGTCGTCCCTTCACACTTTTGCAAAACATTACTGTTTAGATTCTGAGGTTAGAAGGGACGGCCATTTTGCACGGTCAGTGCTGCAGGATTTCTTGGTTTGACCATTTAGGCACCCACCGCCGGGCGTGGTACTGCTTTGGGACTCTATTCATGAGGTGAGGAATCCACAGGTAGTTGTATCCATCAGAAGAACGAGTTACTTACCTTCGGTAACGACTTTTCTGGTGGATACATTAGCTACCTGTGGATTCCTCACGGTCCCACCCGCCTCCCCGTTGCCTTTATGGTCTTGCCAAGTAATCCTTGAGTGCGCTCCTCTTGGTCTTTGAGGGTGCAATAGATGTATATATAATATATTTATATATATATATGTGTATATGTGTATATATCTTTATGTATATACTTGGTGTGTGTATATATTTTAAAAGAGAGAGTTTTATATATATATATATATATATGTACATAAAAAGATTTACAGTTATTCATACAATGTGGTGTATTTTACAATATAATGGATGTTGCCTTGCTCTTTCATTGCATTGCCTGGTTGTTCTCATGCACGTAAAAAATGATTGGTACTGACGTCTGCACGTCGTCGAGGACCTCTTATTGCCTGTATGACGTCAGACGGCGTCGCGTGCGAGACAGTGACGTCCTCGTCGACGTGCAGAGACTAGTAAGAAGATTTCCGTCGAATGCTGGCGCCATGGGAGTATTCATGAGGTGAGGAATCCACAGGTAGCTAATGTATCCACCAGAAAAGTCGTTACCGAAGGTAAGTAACTCGTTCGTCTGGTACACAACTTTCATGCTCAGTCAGTCAGGCTATAGAGGGGGAGAGAACAGTCATACCCTGCTCTTCCTGTGCTGTATGTTCCCTGTTCTTGTCACTATTTTCAATTTGGGCAGATGCCAGGTACACTGATACATAGTTTATTTTGCATGCTGTGCTTAGTTTTTTTATTTAAAAGGCTGCGTACTTTATTTTGCTTCAACTGAAAACAACCCTGTTTATGAAGTGGAAGTGCCTAGTATTTTTCTTAAAACATGCACTGCTGAGCAATTCAATTAAAATACTTTGTTTTCTGCTGTCCCTGTGTTTCCTCCCCGAATGTCTGGTATTTTTGTTTGTAGATCGGCTGCTAACTAATCATACGCTGCTGAGCAATTAAAGACCTCCATTTCCTGCTGCCATAGTTTCTTGGCAGAATGACTGATAATTTGTTTTTCTTGTGCAACATCTACCAACTATTTAAACACTGTTGAACAATTAAAGACTTTAGTTTCTTGCTGTCCTCATTTCTTGCCAGTGTGCATGGTAATTCTTTTGGTTTGTACAATGACTGCTGACGGATTAAGAACCCCTGTTTCATGCTGGAGATTGTCTTCTGATTGGCAGGCATCACTCTTCATGTGCATGATAGGTAATAAATATCATGTTAAAAGTGTGGCTGCCTGTTTGGGTTTGTCAATCTGTCTGAAGAGCGAACTGTCTCCTGCTAGCACCTCCCATGCATTATGAGCTCTTCCACCTGTGACAAGAGCAACCTGGCATGGAAGGTGGGGGCTTGTAATCTCTCTTGAAATCCTTTCCCTTCAAGATTACGTTCTACAATAATAAACCTTGGAATCTGGTTTTCAGCTGCCGTGCCTTCCTCTCCTTGACTACGCCTTGATTATCTCACCACCGCTTAAAGCTGCAGCTACTTTTGTCCATTACACAGACCTCAGGTTAATACACTAGCCAGAGCCTTTCATTTTTGGTGTCTCCTTTTTCCAAGGACACCTTTTATACACACACTTAGGATTTAGTGCTGGAGTGACTGTTGAAAGAGCCCCCCAAATGGACTCTGATTTCTTTCAGTAATGCTTGTTTGATATTTTCTCAAGGACTCGCACCCAAGACATTCTCTAAATAAGCCTTTTTTTAAAAAAGCAATTTTTGCCTAAACCTAATTCGACCTTACAGAGTGTAGAAAGATAGACTCTGTGGTGGTCTCCGGAAGCGGTTTTAGGGATCGTGGAGGTAAGCTACAAATAACTGAAAGGGGGCAAAAAAAGCATGCTCAAGCTGATTGTAAAACATTCATGACTGGTTGCCTAAAGTGATTATTAGAGTATCTCTCCTGGCAGAAGGGGTGTGCCTTACCACTAGAACTTTGACTTCTTAGGAAATGTCCTCGTGACCTTAATGGGTGCGCTTTTTTGTCAAGAGATGTTTAGTGAGAAAACAGGCTCCTGGGAATATTTCAGACATAGTCATGGCATGGTCACTCGTCCTAGCCTTTCAAACAAAACTGTTCCACTAACAACATTGTTTCTTTCATGGCTTTTCCAAGGCGCAACCCTCATGGCAATCTTCCCAGCTAGCCCAGACCCCACAGTAGTAATACTGGCACTTTCAAGAAGGGGTTGCGGCTAAGTGAAGCCAGTAACAGCAATACCAGTATTCCCTAGACTCTGCTAGATCTGCTGCTTCTGAATGTTTTTTTGCCTTCCTTCTTGCATCAGCTTCTTGTACGTGAAGAGGGAAATGTTATGTTTGATGGCATGTGTGGCCATAGATACACATGCTTTGTATAAGTCTACCATTTAGTGTTGGGCTAAGTGTTACAAGTTGTTTTTCTTTGAAGAATGTTTTAGAATCACGAGATCGAGTTATGACCCCTCTCAGTGATAGTAGATTGAGTCCTTTGTTAGATTGTTTTCTCTCTGCTGTCTGGTTCGGGCGTGTATTCCTCTCGCTCTGGTATTCCTTGTCTTGGTCTATTCCGAACTCTACTTTCTGTCTTTCTTTCAGTGACGGTATTGTAGTTCAATCGCAAATTCTGTATCTCACGCATTTGAAGCAATTTCTGCATTGGGGGTCAGTTTAATCCACCCTTCGGTGCACCAGTGCCCGTCCCAGGCCTATTACTCCACCTGGTGTCGAGCAATGCAGGGCTAATGGAACGCACTCCATTTAGATTTTGACCTCAGTGCCATTTGAAATTCCCACACATCAATCATCACCAGGTGTGTAATCTCTGCTTGTCCCCCTGACCGCAGGGAAGAAACCTGCAACGGTCTTTCTCCTCCAAGAAGACCATACGAGACCGAAGAACACTTTGGGTGGAGATGTCGTTGATGACGCCTGACGACACCCCTGATATCTTCAGGGAAGAGCATGCGCAAGAAGGTCTTTACCAAGAGGAGGCTTTTTACATTGAAGAATTGGACTCAGATGTTCACTTGGACATCGAAAGTCAGCCTCTAACCCCGGCGCAACCTGTTAGTACTACCCAAGCCCTCATGTAAAGACTTTAAAGAAGCCACATAAAACAGTCGTCCGTCGACCACTGCTTTCAGGCCATGGTCAGAACTGAAAATTACATTTGGATGCCCCTCTTTCGGGCTCAGCACCAAAAATAACCAAGACTAAAATGTCTTCGACATCGACCTATGGCTCAACACTGCATTCAGCCTCTGGATTGAGTTAAATCCTCAACGCGAGTGTTTCAGATCTGACCAACAAAACATCTACCTCTGCTTCAGAGTCCAAGGCTTCTATTCGACAAAAGGCGCTGAAAGTTTTGGAATCGAGAGTCCCTCTTCCAAAAGACTCAAGTCTTCCCTCTGACTTAACAGTGGGGCCTAACCATGAAACAATGGACGCTCGCCAGCTTTACATCCAAAAAGGAACAGGATGAATTATTGTTTCTCTTTCAGTTCCAATCAAAAGGAAACTTACTTTCCAGGAAACGTTGAACACAGCTCCTCCTCTTAAGAAGCTTTCCAAAGACAAGGCTCCAGTACAACCACAGCCTTCTCCTCCATACACTCCTGTACTTCCTTCATCTCCACAACCTCCTACACCTATTGTGGGGCCACAATTCTCTCCACAAAGTTCACCAACACTTCAGGGAGATGACATGGAAGACATTTCACAGGCCATAGACTTTTGGGATTCTAATGATAGATTCTGTACTCCCAAATGACCCTGATTTATATCCTGCATGGCCTTCATCCACTAAAGACGCAACATCTTACTAGCAGGTTATAACACGGCTGCAGCCTATCATAATGTCCAAGTGCATTCTGACCCAATTGAGGAAGATTTTCTATCTGAAACACTCACTTCCACCCACAAGGAAAGTCAATTTCTTCCCATACTACCAGGCATGCTTAGATATGCTACAGACATTTTAAAGAGCCTGTCAGATCTAGAGTAATTCTCTTCCAGGGGATCCTCATCGATAGTCATAAACATTGAATATTCCCACCCCCGTGCGCGGATCCCGGAGCATATATAAAAACACACATGTGTAAGTATGAAATATATATGAAAAAATAACATTTTTAGTAGATAATTTCCATACAAGAATCATGTATACATGTGTAGAATAGCAATGCAGACTATGTTGATAAACCGGCTAAACTGCTTTATTTCTATGAAGTTTTTTTTTTTAAATACATTAACACTCTCCCTTATAATTACAAAAAACTTTCTGAAGCCCAATTGGAGGGCAGAGAAAATACCAGAAACACATGTGAAAAGAGAAAAACTACATTGAAAATAACAGAGCATTATTTTTTTTATTTTTTTCAATTTCAGCTTTATTTCGGTAAAACAATACCATAAAAGCATACCGACACAATTCATACATTTCTAAAAGAAAACAAAAGCGATTTGGTTAAAACAGTAAAACCAGACCCATCATAAGATTAAAAAAAATAAAATCCAGGACTCCCCCAAGGTCATACAGTACAGTTAGATAAAAGAAAAGAATAAGCAAATGATCGATTAAAACACTGTAGAAATACACAGTACACATCACTTTACAAAACACCAAGAATATTATAGAATAACCATAAATACAATCTGTGTGCACAAAACAAATGGGATTGATATCTGACTGTTAATAGCAATGGCTGTGTACTGGCAAGAAAGTTCACTTGGTCTCTAGAACTATAAGTAAGCACAAAAAATGACCATTGTAAAGATAGAATTTTCGTGCTTGTTTTGTAAGACATTTGTCCCTAGCATACCAAAGTACCTCTAAGAATCTTGGCAATGTGCCTACCACCATCACATGTGGTCTTGATTTGCTAGTTTTTAAGAGCTGAGTGAAAATCTCTAATGCCCAACGATTTCTTTTTCCCATACATGCCTATATTCGGCTGAAGGCCAAAAAAGGCAGACTATCAAGTATTACAAAAGACACATTATTCCAACAACAATTAATATTCATTTAGCTACTAAAACCGACTGTCTGGATAGAAGCAAATGTTAATCTTAAAAGCTATAAATAAGAATCAATTACAGTATTACATTTTTATAAAGCCCTTAGATTTTGCCTCCAGTGCCATCAGGCACTTATTTTGTTAGGGGAGGACTATTTAAAATAAAATTAATAAATAACTGAATCCTAGAGCCTTAGGCCCGCCTTGTCTCTAATAAATGAAATTGCTAGTAAAAACCGGCTTAAACCAAAAACAACGTATGGTATCGTACTAGATCTCAAGAATCTTGCTGCTTCATTATAGTTCCTGATTCCAACGTTCCTGCAAATAGGTCGAAGCCATTTCCTCCTTGGTTTATCATAGGCATTGCAGTTTAAAAGGACATGGTCCGCCGTTTCAGGAGTCTCCATATTACACAGCCCACAAATCACCTCTTGTCTTCTCCCATTGGAGGGACCCCATTTAGAAGTAAAAGCCTTAACCTGGAGAGTCCCATATCTAAGCTTCATAAATAAAACTTTTGCTTGTCTAGGTTGGATAGTATCTATCCATTCCTCAGCATACGGTAATGGTTTGATATCCAGGAAACTTAAAGTAAGTCTGCCTAGATCCTTGCTGTAGAGAGGGCTGTTAAGGGTAAAGTCCCAAAATACTTGTTTTAGTTGAATCTTAGATTGTTTTGTTAGTGTATGTGGTTCTTCCCAGTAAAATTTTAGGCCAAGAGTGTAAAAGCATTGTCTTATATAATGGAGCCACGGGAGGGAAATTGCCTTGTCCAAGTCTATAATCTCAATTAGCGCTTGCCTATAATGGATTAATTCAGGGGTAGACCAGAGTCTGCACCTGTAAAGCAAGGGCCTCAAGGCTGCCAATTTACCTATTTGTTTCATGTTAATATCATAGGTTAAAGGAATCAGTGGAGTAGATGGAGGGAGACCCAGTACCCCCCTTATAAAATTATTTTCCTGGGTAACCAATGGGGTTAGATTTATGAATCCCCAGAGTTCAGCACCATATAGGGCAGCAACCTGTGCTTTGCACCTATAGATCTCAAATACTGGTGAAACAATACTAGACCTTGAACATTTATAATTTTTGCTAATTGCCATGGAGCTATGCGCTAAGGAAATAGCAGCTTTGTTAACATGCGGTGCCCATGACAATTTAGCATCAAGGAGTATCCCTAGATAGTTGAAATTTGTTACTCGTTCCAATGCCTGCCCTCTAATCCGAATGTTTCTCTTGAGTGCTTTATGAGGGTTAACAGTCAGGTATTTGGTCTTGTTCGTATTGATTTCTAATCCCTTCCGGCTGCAGTACTCGCTAAATTTATCTAATAAAGTTTGCAAGCCCATGGGAGTTTGAGATAATAGGATGGTATCATCTGCAAAGAGGAGGGCGGGGACAGAATCACCGTTCAATCTTGGTGAGTCATGGTTGCTTTGCTTCAGATAGTGAACCAGATCATTAATGTATAGTGAGAAGAGGGTTGGGGCAAGCACACAACCCTGTCTCACCCCCCTCTTAATAGGTATTGGGTCTGTCAACTCACCCTTTGGCCCCCACCGAACCTTTGCAAATGTATTTTCATGTAGTCTCTCTAGCTGGCTCAAGAGGTTCCCTGGCATACCCTGTTTCTCTAGTGCAGCCCATAAGGAGGCTCTTGGCACTAGATCAAAGGCTGCGCGCAGATCCACAAATGCGATATAGAGATGGCCTTTCGTTAGTCTAGTATATTTCCACATTATCGTCAATAGCCTAAAGGCCTGATCGACTGTGCTCGTCTGCTGTCTAAAGCCAGCTTGGTATATAGTCAGTATGCTGTTTCCATCTATCCAGCTGTTAATCCTATTCAGCAGCTGTCTAGCATATACTTTTTGCGTGACATCTAAGAGGCTAATAGGTCTATAGTTCCCTGGTTCATCCCTGGAACCTTTTTTGAAGACTGGGATTATTTCTGCCCCTTTCCATGTCTCGGGCACAAGACCTCCCCTTAATATAGCGTTACTTAAAAGATTTAGATAAGGTGCCCAAATTTCTAAACTATGTTTGAACAGGTCCCCCGGGATCTTGTCCAAACCGGGGGCTTTCCCCAGCTTGATTGCTTCAATGGCGTTCACCGTCTCCTCCAGGCTAAATTGTAACTCAGGTAAGATGCCCTGAGTGGCTAATGTTTTATGTCTTGAGGGATAGAAATCAAGGCTGGGGGGATCAGAATAAAGGTGTGTAAAATAGTTAACCCATGTATTGGGATCTATATGATGATCAGTAGAAATTTTCCCCTCTTTGCTACCATGGGTAACTATTTTCCAGAAGATCCTAGCATCACTGGTTTTTGCTGCTTCCAGGAGATCTTGCCATTTTTGATCCTCCCAGTTACTTTGGGCAGTTGCCAGTGTTCTCTTATAACTGGCCCTTGCCTGCTGTATGGCCAATTGGTTCTTTTGCTTTAGAGCCTCTATCAGCTCCCTTTTCCTCTCCCTACATTTGGTAGTGTACCATGGGCTGCTTGGGGTGATCTGCACAATCTCCTTTTTGGGCTTGTACCGTGGCTGTTTGGTCAGGAAGGGTCTTAGTGCAATACTCATTGATTGGTGGATGGCCGTGATGGGGATATCAGTAAGTTCATTTTCAACATAAGGCTCTAGGAGATTAGAATATGTATGGTAAATATTTGTCATAGTCTCCAGATTGCCTATTATTGCAGGCCATTTTATATCCCGTCTGTTGTTACTGAGGAAGGGTTGTAACTCCACAGAGCATTATTAGCCAATAGGCTGCATGCAAGTCAATACAGCAGAACCACAACATTTGGCACCGTGCCTTTAAGACCCTGAGCACCTCCAGTATCCCACCATGCCTCAGGGGTGAAGGCGAGGTGACAGTTGGTTCACAGTTAGGTCAGTTCTTTTTTCCGGCTTCTTCTGAGAGGATCCTGGAGCATTGAGCTCTCAGTTTTTCACAGAAAAATATTCAAAAACCTTGTTTTTTCTACCTTCACTCAACGTTTTTCACCCCTTTCTGAGTGAGGGGATTTTTTCCTGTCTGGAAAATGCCTTCTCTTTTTGTGAAGTGCCCTTCCTGTGGGAAGAAGAAGGCCAAGTCTGATCCACACTCTGTCTGCATTGTGTGTTTGCCTCAGAGTCACTGCCCTGACACCTGCAGACATTGTAAAAACATTTCTAAAAGGACTCTGAAGGACAGAGAGAAGATACGACTTCCTGGGCTTCATGAGAAGCAGAAAACATCATCCTTTTCTCTTCCCAGACATTCTACAAGCCATTCTCATGAGTGACAGGCTAGATCAACGTCAGCTGGTAAGAAAATACCTGATTATTCTCCATCGATGTCATCGCTGCCGCCGTCGCATCATCGGACCTTATCGCCGTCTACGCCGGCCCGACCGGCGTCGAAGGATAAGACGCCGAAAGCTCATCTCCCTCATTGGGACAGAAATCCATTGACGGTAACCCACCAATCGACGTCGAGCCAGCACCGGAGTGCTAATACGCCGTTGAAGGCGTCACAACCCTCGGCGTGAGGGAAGACGACGTTGAGGTCATCGCATCGTGCGGAGCAGAGACTTCCGTCGTCAGCGGCCCATCACTCGACGGCGAAGCATACGACGTTGCGTCGCACACATGGAAAGGACCATCAGTCGCCGTCGAGGCGCTAGACGTCGAGACCTGAGCAGTCTGATACATTTTGGGCCTCCTTCGACATCGGTACACCGATCGACGTCGAGACAGCTACCGCCTGTCTCTCAAGGAGAAGAGCGTCAGCAACCACCGGCCGACAAGAATATCACTCCACCAAGTCCAGTGGTCTCTATAAGGAGTGGATCATCCAGGCGGTCAAGGGCCTCATCGCCAGGGCACATATCGCCCATAAACCTATCGCCTAGGTGGTTGGAGAGCCTTAACAAGGTGCCGGCTTCTCCAGACTCTCAGTACTCACGCATGTACTCACCATCAGCGTCACTACCGAGGACACCATCGCCAACGGCGCATACAGAGTGGGCTCGCTCTACGTCTCGCTAGTCTATCCCTAGACCTCGACGCACTCCCACAAGATCTAAGAGCAGGTCACGCTCCCAGAGGAGGTCTAGGTCAAGGTCGCGCCATCAGTGAAGGACCCCTTCTTGGTCCACATCGTCGAGGTCTTCCATAAGAGGTTACTCCCCGACTCTGACTGACTCTCCACCAGCTAGAGTTTCCCCGATGAATGATATAACAGCTTTCAATGAGGTGCTGCTCAGGGGAGCACAAAAGCTTAACATTGATGTCCCGGAACCTTCAACTTCCTCATCAGTGATCTTCGAAACCTTGCAGCACAGAACAGCTTCCAGGAAGTTGTTACCACACATGCCTGGTCTTCTCCAGCCGACCATGGAGACTTTTTTGACACCAGCAAGCCTCCGTTCAGCTCCTGCTAGGATCTTGAAAAAGTACAAGGCCCCGGATCCGGATCCTGTATTTCTCAGGGCTGATCCACCACCAGACTCAGTCATATTAGCTACAGCCCGCAAGACTAATTCGGTGGTGTCATCTTCAACTGTACCGCCAGACAAGGAGAGAGCAGAAATCTGGACTCTCTGGGTAGGAAGATGTGTGGCACGGCGGCGTCGATGATGAAGGTCTCCAGTGCCTCAGCACTCCTGGGCAGATATGATCGATCCCTCTGGGACTCGCTAAACAGACTTGCGGAAAAGCTGCCTAGGGAGTACAGGCAGGACCTCCAGGAGATCCTTCAAGAGGGGAGTTTGGTGGCCAATCAAATCATCAGCGCAGCTGCAGACGGTGCGGACTTGGCGGCCCATGGATTTGCGCATGGGGTTTGCGCAAGAAGATCTTCCTGGCTGAGGCTCACAGGGTTAAAGCAAGAGGCGCAACAGCGTATCATGAACCTTCCGTTTAACGGAAACTCGTTATTTGGTGCCCACACAGATGATGAGATGGCACGTATGAAGGCGGAGGTCGACACAATGAGGGCAGTAGGTCTGGAATGAAGGAAAGATTTCAGAAGGAGGTATAGACCTTACGACAGGTGCCCGTTCCAGAAGCAAGGGCGTCCTCTCTTCCAGTCTCGCAAGGCCACAAGAGACCGAGGATCAAGCAGGCCTCAGCAGTCTACCCCCAAAACCCCTCCAAGCAATGAGGGTTCACTTCCCTTAATACCGTCCACCACTCCAGTTGGGGGAAGTATCACAGAGTTCGCTCACGAGTGGCATGGCATAACAAGAGACAAATGGGTGCTGAGCATTGTAGAGAATGGATACTCTCTTCTTTTCCGACACCCTCCACCTCATTTACCACCAAACAGGTTGAAGCCTGCTCACATGAACTTACTATGCAAAGAAGTTTGCACCCTGTTAGAGAAAAGAGCGATAGAAAAGGTGCCAGCCGCTCAAAGGGGAAAAGGAGTATACTCCTGATATTTTCTAGTAGCAATAAAGGGTCGGGAAGGAGTCTTTAGACCTATTCTAGACTTGAGGCTGCTCAACAAGTTCACCCAGAAACAAAAATTCAGAATGTTGGCTCTTCATCAGATTTTCCCTCAGCTGCATTGAGGAGACTGGATGTGCTCCATAGATCTGCAGGATGCATATTTTCATATTCCAATTGTGCCCAAACATTGAAAATTCCTTCGGTTTGTGATAGCCTCTCAACACTATCAGTTCAGGGTGCTGCCTTTCGGCCTCAAATCTGCCCCTCGCGCATTCTCCAAGTGTGTAGCAACGGTAGCGGCACATTTAAGGAAGCAGAAAATTTTCATTTATCCATACCTAGACGATTGGCTACTGAAAGCCTCAGTGTTTTCCGCTCTCTAGGTGTGCAAGTCCACTTCAAAAGTCCACTCTCATCCCAACTCAAACCCTCCACTACCTGGGGGCGATACTGAGTACAGGGCTAGAAAAAGTGTATCCTTCGGAGGAACGACTATCATCAATAAGGAGGAAATGTCACAATCTTCTGGGTTCCCCTGCGCCTACGGCCCGCCAGGTAACATCTCTGTTGGGCTCCATGGCCTTGTGCATTTTCATTGTCCAGAATGCCAGACTGCATATGAGACCTCTTCAAGAGACTCTAGAAGAGCAGTGGAATCAACACACAGGCCAATGGGAGGACAGGATACTTCTTCCTATCGGAGTACGGCAATCATTGCAATGGTGGATGCGCAGACATCACCTGTCAGTAGGGGTTCAGTTTCACCAACCAATTCCTTCTGACACTGGCAACAGATGCATTGCTGCAGGGCTGGGGGGGGCTCACCTGGGTTACCTTCAAGCTCAGGGCTTGTGGTCCAGCAAAGAGAAGACTTACCATATCAACCTGCTGGAGCTCAGAGCGGTTCATCTGGCTCTCAAATCATTTGCCCCATCGATTCAGGGAAAGTCTCTGCTGGTGCAGACGGACAATACAACGACAATGTATAATCTGAACAAACAAGGGGGTACGTGATCCCGCCCCCTGTCTCAGGAGTCTCAAACCATTTGGCACTGGCTGATAGCGACAGGAATGTCTCTTACAGTGATCCACCTCCCAGGGCAACAAAACGTAGAGGCAGATTTCCTAAGCAGAACCCTCGCAGGCGCCCATGACTGGGTTCTTCACGACAAGGCACCTTCTTTCAGTGGGGAAAACCTCATTTAGATCTGTTTGCAGACGAAGTAAACAAAAAATGCCCAGACTTCGCGTCCAGGTTCTACCGTCCGGGGACTCGAGGGAATGCCCTGTTGATAGACTGGTCAGGGATATTTCTCTACAGGGAGTGCAGAATTATTAGGCAAATGAGTATTTTGACCACATCATCCTCTTTATGCATGTTGTCTTACTCCAAGCTGTATAGGCTCGAAAGCCTACTACCAATTAAGCATATTAGGTGATGTGCATCTCTGTAATGAGAAGGGGTGTGGTCTAATGACATCAACACCCTATATCAGGTGTGCATAATTCTTAGGCAACTTCCTTTCCTTTGGCAAAATGGGTCAAAAGAAGGACTTGACAGGCTCAGAAAAGTCAAAAATAGTGAGATATCTTGCAGAGGGATGCAGCACTCTTAAAATTGCAAAGCTTCTGAAGCGTGATCATCGAACAATCAAGCGTTTCATTCAAAATAGTCAACAGGGTCGCAAGAAGCGTGTGGAAAAACCAAGGTGCAAAATAACTGCCCATGAACTGAGAAAAGTCACGATGCCACTTGCCACCAGTTTGGCCATATTTCAGAGCTGCAACATCACTGGAGTGCCCAAAAGCACAAGGTGTGCAATACTCAGAGACATGGCCAATGTAAGAAAGGCTGAAAGACGACCACCACTGAACAAGACACACAAGCTGAAACGTCAAGACTGGGCCAATAAATATCTCAAGACTGATTTTTCTAAGGTTTTATGGACTGATGAAATGAGAGTGAGTCTTGATGGGCCAGATGGATGGGCCCGTGGCTGGATTGGTAAAGGGCAGAGAGCTCCAGTCCGACTCAGACGCCAGCAAGGTGGAGGTGGAGTACTGGTTTGGGCTGGTATCATCAAAGATGAGCTTGTGGGGCCTTTTCGGGTTGAGGATGGAGTCAAGCTCAACTCCCAGTCCTACTGCCAGTTCCTGGAAGACACCTTCTTCAAGCAGTGGGACAGGAAGAAGTCTGCATCCTTCAAGAAAAACATGATTTTCATGCAGGACAATGCTCCATCACACGCGTCCAAGTACTCTACAGCGTGGCTGGCAAGAAAGGGTATAAAAGAAGGAAATCTAATGACATGGCCTCCTTGTTCACCTGATCTGAACCCCATTGAGAACCTGTGGTCCATCATCAAATGTGAGATTTACAAGGAGGGAAAACAGTACACCTCTCTGAACAGTGTCTGGGAGGCTGTGGTTGCTGCTGCACGCAATGTTGATGGTGAACAGATCAAAACACTGACAGAATCCATGGATGGCAGGCTTTTGAGTGTCCTTGCAAAGAAAGGTGGCTATATTGGTCACTGATTTGTTTTTGTTTTGTTTTTGAATGTCAGAAATGTATATTTGTGAATGTTGACATGTTATATTGGTTTCACTGGTAATAATAAATAATTGAAATGGGTATATATTTTTTTTTTGTTAAGTTGCCTAATAATTATGCACAGTAATAGTCACCTGCACACACAGATATCCCCCTAACATAGCTAAAACAAAAAAAAAACGACTTCCAAAAATATTCAGCTTTGATATTAATGAGTTTTTTGGGTTCATTGAGAACATGGTTGTTGTTCAATAATAAAATTAATCCTCAAAAATACAACTTGCCTAATAATTCTGCACTCCCTGTATGCTTTTCCACCGATCCCCCTGATACCAGTGGTGATAAACTCTACAGATCCAACACCAGAATGATACTCATAGCCCCGCAATGGCCTCAACAATTCTGGTACACAGATCTTCTCAGGTTGTCAGAGCAGCCGCACAAGAGGCTGCCGTGCAGACCGGATCTCCTTTGCAGGCAAGTTTCTTCACCCCAACCTTCCCTCTCTGAGCTTGACGGCATGGCTCCTGAATTCCTGCAGTATGGGCATCTAGGGCTCTCGCAGGAATGTATGAACATTTTAAAGGAGTCCAGAAGGCTGTCCACGTGACGCTCCTACGCGTTCAAGTGGAAGAGATTCTACATGTGGTGTTGACAGCAGGGTCAGAATCCTATTCTAGCTCAGTAGGAGGTCATATTGTCTTACCTGCTCCATCTGGCGATGTCAGGTCTGCAGTTTTCATCTATTAAGGTACATTTATCTGCCGTTACAGCTTATCGTAAGTCACCCTCTCAGAAATCCTTCTTTACCATGCCAATAGTCAAGGATTTCTTAGAAGGTTTAAAGAAGGTTTTTCCACCCATTCGAAAACCCTCGCCTCCATGGGAGCTGAACATAGTGTTATCTAAACTCATGGGCCCTCCTTTCGAACCTTTCCACAGAGATTTTTTGCAACACCTTACGTGGAAGGCACCTTTTCTCGTAGCCATTACTTCGGCTAGGAGAGTCAGTGAGATTCAGGCTTTGTCCTCTAGGGGACCATACACGGTTTTCCATGATAATAGAGTTATTCTGAGAACTCATCCATCATTCTTACCGAAGGTGGTGTCGGATTTTCATATCAATCAGACTATATCACTCCCAATTTTTTTTCCCCAACCCGGATACTCCGGCGGAGAAAGCTTTGCACTCCCTGGATCTTAAGAGAGTGCTAAAATGTTACCTGGATAAGACCAAATTGATTAGACGATCTCCCCACCTGTTTGTAAACTATGGACACATGAGGACAGGCGATGCTGCCTCAAAACAAACTATTTCTAGGTGGATAGTCTCATGTATTGTAACTGCATATCAATTGGCTAACAAACAGTTATTGGCTAGGCCTAAGGCTCATTCAACAAGAGGAAAAGCGGCTACTGCTGCCCTCCTTAACAATGTTCCAATCTCTGAGATCTGTAAGGCCGCTACATGGAGATCTGTACATACGTTTACTAGGCATTACTGTTTAGATTCAGATGCCAAAGCAGATGCATAAGTTGGTCAAGCGTCTCTGAGAAATTTATTTGCATAGTGTATGTCTTTTCCTGCACTTCCATTAGACAGTCCGCAGAGATAAGGGATGGGCTTGCTAATCTGTTCAATGTTTATGACTATTGATGAGGATCCCCCGGAAGAGAAGGATAAGTTACTTACCTGTAAATCCTAGTTCTCTTCCAGGGGTATCCTCATCAAAATCATAAACAACCAACCCTCCTCCCCAGACGCGAGTCTCCTAGAAGTGCAGTACAGACCTTCTATCTAATCTATAGGGTTCTTTGTCACTGTACAAAAGTACTGACCTAACTGTGAACCAACACTCACCTCGCCTTCACCCCTGAGGCATGGTGGGATACTGGAGATGCTCAGGGTCTTAAAGGCACAGTGCCAAATTTTGTGGTTCTGCGGTATTGACTTGCATGCAGCTTATTGGCTAATAATGCTCTGTTATGTTCAATGTAGTTTTCCTCTTTTCACAGGTGTTGCTGGTATTTTCTGTGCCGTCCAATTGGGCTTCAGAAAGTTTTTTTGTAATTATGAGGGAGAGTGTTAATGTATTTAAAAAAAAAAGAAAACTCCATAGAAATAAAGCATTTTAGCCTGTTTATCAACATAGTCTGCATTGCTATTATACACATGTATACATGATTCTTGGATGGAAATTATCTACTAAAAATGTTATTTTTCCATATATATTTCATACTTATACATGTGTGTTTTTATATATGCTCCAGGATCCCCGCACGGGGGCGGGAATATTCAATGTTTATGACTTTGATGAGGATACCCCTGGAAGAGAACTAGGATTGACAGGTAAGTAACTTATCCTTACTCACAGTTGACGAAAAATACAAGGCAGCTCCTACAGACCCTGTATACATTAGGTCACAATTGCCTCCAGATTCCATTGTAGTTAGCGCGGCACATAAGCGTGCCAAGTCAAGTCAACAGGAGATGCACCTCCTCCTGATAAGGAAAGTAAGAAATTAGATGCTGCGGGTAAACAGGTAGTGGTGCAAGCAGCCAGTCATTGGTGTATTGCCAATTCCCAAGCTGTCTTAGCACAATATGATAGGGCCCACTGGACGAGATGGAAGACCTTCTACATTATCTCCCAGAAGAACACTGTGAAAAGAGACAAGAGATAGTTTCCGAGGGCCAAACTATTTCCAATAATGCCATTAGGTGTGTCACTGATGCTGCTGATACAGCTGCACGGGGTATTAGTACTAGCATTATTCTTAGAAGACTTGCTTGGTTAAGATGTATTTCAGGTGTGAACCCAGAGAATCAGGCAGTGCTTAATATGCCTTTTGTCAAGGAACATTTATTTGGGCAACCGGTTGACACCACTATATAGAAACTGAAAAAAGACTCAGACAGTAAAGGCCATGGGGGCCCTGTTTACTACACCACGTAGGGGTATTTTTTGTCGCCCACAATTTAGGAGAGGTTTCCAGACAACATATACTGAGCCTTCCACCTCCCAAACAAAACAAAGCACACACTTTTACAACAGAAATTCCTTTAGAGGTTCCTATGGAGGTGCCAATAATAGAGGTAGAGAGAAGGCATCCACCTCTAGAGGTTCTGCCTCAAACACACGATAAAGACAGACTACACCTTCCACCAGCGCACACTTCTCCAGTAGAGGAAGACTACTCCATTTCTATCTCCAGTGGTCCAATATATCAACATGGTTACTGTCAAGAACTCATTTACATTCCACTAAATATTCCCCCATGCACTCACAAACGTTTGCATGCCCATCTCACTCTCTTACAGGAAGAGGTACAATCCCTTCTTCTCAAAGGGGCAAAATAACCTCTTCCCCTATCACAGCAAAGGTTAGGAGTATATTCCCTATACTGCCTCATACCAAAGAACAATGGCTCATTAAGACCAATTCTGGATCTCTGACCTTTCAGCATACACATACTTTCAAAGCATTTTCATATGGTCACTCTGCAAGATGCTATTCCCCTATTACAGCAAAAAGATTTCATGACAGAGTTAGATCTCAAAGATGCTTATTTCCACATTCCCATACATCCAGCACATCGCAAATATTTCAATTTTGTCATTGCCGGGAAACATGATCCGTTCAAGGTTCTAACATTCGGAGTAGCAACCGCTCCCAGAATATTCACGAAATGCTTAGCGGTAGTCGCCTCATTTCTCAGAAGATAACATATTCACGTTTTCCCATATGTGAATGATTGGCTCATCAAAGCCAGTACCATCCAACAATGTCAGAAACATACTCAGTACACAGTAAACCTTCTACACAGTCTGGGATTTACATCAACTTTCTCAAATCCCGTCTCCAGCCCTCCCAGATACAGCCTTATCTGGGAGCAATTCTCAATACTGGGGGTTGGCATATCCAAACCCAGCACAGATTCATACTTTTCAAACTCTTCTGTCTCAATTACAGGAGAACCATACTTACACAGTCAAGACTAGTGATGCAGTTATTAAGGATGATGGCTTCCAGCACTGCCATTGTTCCTCATGCCAGAGTACACTTGTCCATTACAACACTGTTGTCTCATCGGTAGTCTCAGTCATCTCCAGGATCTAGTGTTGTAGGACTGCCAAACTCGCTGCTCTCTGCAATTGTGGAATCCCACCAACCTTTCAAAAGGGCCTCCCTTTCAAGACTCTCTGCCTCAGACCGGTCTCGTTACAGCTGCACCACAGATAGATTGGGGAGCTCATCTCAAAAACCTCACAATACAAGGCCGATAAAATCCCATTCAACAAACTCATCACAGTTGGAGCTACTAGCAGTCTTTCTAGTACTCAAAGCATTTCTGACACAACTTTCCCATAAAGTGGTTCTAGTCCATACAAACAACATGACAACTGTATTATCTGCAGAAACGGGGGAGATTCATCTCAATTGTCCCTTCTGGCGCAAACAATTTGGAAGTGGGTAATTCACAATCGCATTCACTTACTGGCAGAATATCTCCCAGGAATAGACAATCAGTTTGCAGACATCCTACGCAGGATGCAGCAACAAGACCACGAATGTGAACTTCACCCACAAGTACTAAACCAATATTTATACTTTTGTGGAACACCAGAAATAGATCTCTTCGCGATCGTGGTAAATTCATAATGCCAAAACTTTGTGTCCAGATACCCACGCTCCAGTCCAAGGGCAATGCTCTTTGTATTAATTGGTCACAGGATATTTGCTTATCCTTTTTTTTGCCTCTCCTACTCATTCCTTTGCTGGTTCGCAAACTGAAACAAACATCACTCACAATGGTCCTTGTAGCCCCCACATGGGCATGTCAACCTTAATACACAACATTATGGATTTGTCTGTGGTTCCCCCTCATAAACTTTCCAACAGACCAGACCTTTTGACTCAAAAGCGAGGTCAAATCAGACATTCAGACCCCAAAACACTAAATCTTGCGATATGGCTCCTGAAGTCATAGAGTTTGGATAGTTACAACTTCCATCTGAATGTGTGGAGATTCTGAGAGAGGCGTGTAAACCCACAACTAGACAGTATTATGCTGAAAAATGGGAACGTTTTGTATGCTACTGTTAACCTAAACACATTGATCCACTCAAAGCATGACTGTAAGACATTATTTGTTATCTGGTACATTTACAAAATGCAAATTTAGCATACTCACCTATTAGACTTCATTTAGCAGCTATAGCTGCTTACCTACAAAACAGAAAACATATTTCTTTGTTCAGAATGCCTGTAATTAAAGTGGGACATAAGAGGGTTATTCCTCTTAGGGTTCCTAACTCTAATATTGTCCTTGCTAGACTTATGGGTCCACCATTTGAACAAATGTATTCCTGTTCTCTGCAGTTGTTGCCTTTTTAGTGCCTATCACTTCTCTACGATGGGTAAGTGAATTACAAGCTTTCACTTTAGAAAAACCTTTTTCCAAATACATAGAGGTAGAGTAGTACTTAGGACAAACCCTAAGTTTTACCACAGGTAGTTTCGCAATTTCACATTAACCAATCAGTTGAATTACAAGTCTTTTTCCCACAGCCAGACTTTGTCGCTACAAGAGCTTTGAACACACTAGATGTTAAAAGAGCGCTAATGTATTACATTGACAGGACTAAATGTTTTTGAAAATCTAAAGAGCTTTTTGTAGCATTTTCAAACCTTCACAAAGGCAATCCAATTTCCAAATATGGGATAACAAGATGGGTAGTTAAGTGTATTTAAACTTATCTGAAAGCAAAAAGACAATTACCTACAGCTCCTAGAGCACATTCTACCAGAAAAAGGTGCATCTATGGTCTTTTTAGGAAAAATTTCTTTAGCAGACATCCTTTATATATACATATATATATTTGATGGCATGTGTAGCTGCAGATACACATGCTATGCACAGGTCCTGCCATCTGGTGTTGGGCTTGGAGTGTTACAAGTTGTTTTTCTTTGAAGGAGTGTTTTCGAGTCACAGGATCGAGTGACTCCTCCTCCTCTTCGGCTCCATTGCGCATGGGCATCGACTCCATCTTAGATTGTTTTCTTTCGCTCCAGTAGTTCGAGTCGGAAAAGTACTACAAACTCTAGAAATTAGTCGGTATTGTTTTAGATTGCGTACCATCTATCATCGACACTTCGGTACCAGCGGATACAGCTCTCTACTTGCCCTTCGCGGCACCCGCGTTCAACTCGGGCCAAGCCAAAGCCTCGTCGAAGCCTCATGGACTGGACCCCGTTTCGATTCTGCCCCTGGTGCCATGCCAAGTTCCCGTATATGGACCAACATCTAGTCTGTAACCTGTGTCTATCTCCAGACCACCGAGAGGATACTTGCGAGGCCTGCAGATCCTTCCGCTCGAAGAAGGCGCTACAAGACCGAAGAGCATGAAGGTTGGAAATGGCGTCGAGAAGCACTGAACGCCTCGATGCAGAAGAGGAGGAGATGATGCACACCGCAGTCTCCCTTCGGTCCAATCACAGCGGGACAGCACATGAGTACGCGTGCCCCGTCCAAGCCCAAACACAAGGCCTCGGGGACGCCATTGCCGGAAGGCCATGGCTCCACCCGTAAAAAGACTGCCAGTGACCAAGCAATAACTTTGGCACAGAGAAAGGCCACACCACCGAAGCCTTCGGACTCGAGCCGAAGCACAGGCTCCTAAATAGTCAGGCACCGACCCATTGAGTCGAAGCCTCGAAAATCCCCCTCGTAGCCGTGGCCAACATCTACTCCAGGCCTTTCGATCCCAAGGAAACCGTCTTTGAAGCCGAAAAGACCCATATATACAGAGGAGCATGAACTTTCCAAACAATTGAAAGAAAGCCATAGATTTGCGGAGGAACTTATGCAAATGAAGGAATTTGATGAAAAATAGGCCAGAATTCAAATTCATAAAGACACTGGCAAGATCCTCACTGCACCTCCTCTAAAAACAAAGAGGAATCTGTCCTTTCAAGGTCCTGTGAACACTGACCAGCCACCGGCTAAAGTGCTAAAACCCAGACAAAAATCTCCACCTCCTCAGTTCTCACCTCACCAGTCTCCTCCTCATTCTCCTCACTGTCTCTCCACCTTTTACCCCCCACTGCACAGTCTCCAGTACACTCTGCAGAGTCACACCAAGATGATGTCGACCCATGGGACCTTTATGATGACCCCATTTCTGACAATAGTCCGGAGTGCTATAGGTCAAAGCCATCACCCCCAGAGGATAGCACCTCATACACTCAGGTTCTAGCTAGGGCAGCGTCATACCATAACATAGCCATGCACACAGAACCTCTTGAGGATGATTTTCTATTTAATACGTTGTCCTCAACTCACTACGTACCAGAGTCTACCCATGCTTCCTGGCATGCTAAAACATGCATGCAATCACTCTTAGGTTAGAAAAGAAATATAAGCCGCCTCCTTCGGACACAGCTGTTATTACCCAACAGCTACCCCCAGGTTCCGTAGTGGTCAGCGCAGCAAGGAAAAGGGCTAACTCCCAGTCTTCTGGTGACGCCCCCCGGCCACCAGATAAAGAAAACAAAAAATTTGATGCTGCTGGTAAAAGAATAGCATCACAAGCAGCTAATCAATGGTGAATAGCCAATTCCCAAGCGCTAATGGCTAGATACGATAGGGCCCACTGGGACGAGATGAAAGACATCATCCAGCATCTCCCCAAGGATCAACAGAAAAGAGCCCAGCAAATAGTTGGGGAAGGGCAGGCCATTACGAATAATCAAATCAAGTCAGTGTTAGACTCCGCAGACACAGCTGCAAGAACTATCAATACACCAGTCACCATTAGACGACACGCATGGCTTCGGTCGTCAGGCTTTAAACCTGAAATCTAGCAAGCTGTTCTTAACATGCCATTTAATGAAAAACAGCTGTTTGGCACACAGGTTGATACAACCATTGAAAAAATGAAAAAGGACGCCGACACTGCTAAAGCTATGGGAGCGCTTTACTCAACACAATACAGAGGCTTATTTCGAACGTCACAATATGGGGGAGGTTTTAGAGCCCAAACATCTGAGGCATCTACCTCACAATCCAAACCGTCTTACCAGCCACAGTACCAAAGAGGGGGTTTTTGAGGAACCTACAGGAGACAATTTCCCAGAACTAGGGGAAAATATGAGCCCTCAAAGCAAACCACACACACCAAGCAGTGACTTGCTCCACATCTTCCCTCACCACACTTCCCCTGTGGGAGGAAGACTGCAAAAGTTCCACATACACTGGTTACCCATCACAACAGACAATTGGGTCTTATCCATTATCCAACATGGTTACTGCATAGAATTCACACAAATTCCTCCAGATATACCTCCAAAACCACACAAACTCTCCTCCCAGCAGAGTTCAATGTTGCAAGCAGAGGTACAGTCATTATTACTCAAACAAGCCATAGAGTTTGTACCACATCATCAAAAAGGAACAGGGGTTTACTCCATGTATTTCCTCGTTCTCAAAAAAGACGGAACATTGAGACCAATACTAGATCTCAGAACTCTCAATCTTTTCATCCTGTCAGAACACTTTCACATGGTAACAATACAGGATGTAGTCCCACTGTTACAACAAGATTTTATGGCAACACTGGATCTCAAAGATGCGTATTTTCACATACCCATCCATCCAGCGCACAGAAAATATCTCAGGTTTGTAATACAAGGAAAACATTACCAGTTCAAGGTATTACCTTTCGGGATAACAACAGCTCCCAGAGTATTTACAAAATGCCTTGCCGTAGTCGCAGCCTACATAAGAAGGCAACATATCCATGTCTTTCCATATCTCCACGACTGGCTAATAAAATCCAACAGTTAAACACAGTGTCAACACCATACATGTTATGTAATACAGACCCTACACACACTAGGGTTCTCAATAAACTACCAAAAATCTCACCTACAACCAGCGCAGATTCAACAGTATTTAGGAGCCACATTAAATACCCAAACAGCACTTGCAAGCCCAAGTCCACAAAGGGTACAATCATTCCACAATATGTTACCACAAATCCAGCCAAACCAACAGTACACAGTCAAATTTGTCATGAAGCTGCTGGGCATGACGGCATCATGCATCACCATTGTCCCCAACGCAAGACTAAACATGCAGCCCTTACAACAGGGCCTTGCAAAACAGTGGTCACAGGCTCATGGTCAACTTCAAGATCTGGTGTTGATAAACCGCCAAACACACATCTCACTTCAGTGGTGGAATTCCACAAATTTAAACAAAGTGTGGCCATTTCAAGACACTGTGCCTCAAGCCACAGTTACAACAGATGTGTCAATGATTGAATTGGGAGCACACCTCAACAATCACAACATTCAGGGACAGTGGGACAACAAACACAAACCACTTCACATAAACCACTTAGAATTGCTAGCCTTATTCCTAGCACTCAACGCCTTTCAACCTCTTCTCGTTCACGAACACATTCTCATCAAAACAGACAATATGACTACAATGTACTACCTAAACAAACCGGGAGGAACCCACTCATCACAACTTTGTCTTCTAGCACACAAAATTTGGCATTGGGAAATTCACAACAACATTCACCCTGTAGCACAGTACATTCCAGGGATTTACAATCAATTAGGAGATGTTCTCAGCCGGGATCATCAGCAAACACACAAGTGGGAAATTCACCCCCCAGGTACTTCACAAGTACTTTTGCCAATGGGGAACACCAGGCATAGATCTATTCGCCACCAGCCAGAATGCAAAATGACAAAGCTTTGCATCCAGGTTCCCACACCCTCTATCCAAGGGCAATGCTCTAATGATCAACAGGTCAGGGATATTTGCTTACGCTTTTCCCCCCCCTCTCCCGCTCATTCCATTTCTGGTCAACAAACTGCGTCAAAACAAACTCATACTTATAGCACCAACGTGGGCACGTCAACCATGGTACACAACATTGTTAGACCTATCACTAGTACCACACATCAAGCTACCAAACAGGCCGGATCTGTTGACACAAAACAAACAACTGATCAGGCACCCAAATCCAGCAATACTCAAGCTAGCAATCTGGCTCCTGAAGTCTTAGAGTTTGGATATCTACATCTTCCACCAGAATTTATGAAAGTAATTAAACAAGCAATAAAACCCACTACCAGGCAGTGCTATGCAAACAAATGGAAAAGTTTTGTCTTTTACTGCCAATCCAAACACATAACACCTCTTTCCGCATCCATACAAGACACTGTAGGTTACTTACTTCATCTACAAAAAGCTAATTTAGCTTTTTCATCCATTAAAATACATCTCAAAGCTATTTCAGCCTTTTTACAAAATATACAAAACAAGTCTCTATTTAGAGTCCCTGTCATCGAAGCCTTCATGGAAGGGCTAAAACGTATCATACATCCAAGAACACCACCAGTGCCTTCATGGAATCTCAGTATTGTACTCACACGGCTCATGGGTCCCACCATTTGAACCCATGCACTCGTGTCAGATTCAATATCTAACGTGGAAAGTAGCATTCCTCGTTGCAATCACTTCATTACGAAGAGTTAGTGAAATACAAGCATTCACTATTGAACAACCCTTTATACAAGTACACAAACATAAAATTGTACTTCGCACAAACCCAAAAATTCCTACCTAAAGTCATCTCACCGATTCATATAAATCAAACAGTGGAACTTCCAGTCTTCTTCCCACAGCCAAATTCAGTAGCAGACAGAACGCTCCATACATTAGACATTAAAAGAGCTTTAATGTATTACATTGACAGAACAAAATCATTTAGAAAAACGAAACAGTTATCTGTCGCATTCCAAAAACCCCATACTGGTAATTCAATCTCAAAACTAGCCAGATGGATAGTAAAGTGCATCCAAACCCATTACCTAAAAGGTAAAAGACAGCTATTAGTAACACCAAAAGCACACTCCACCAGGAAGAAATGAGCAACAATGGCATTTCTAGGAAATATACCAATGACGGAAATCTGTAAAGCAGCCACTTGGTCAACACCCCATACATTTACCAAGCATTACTGTGCAGTTGTGTTAGCAACACAACAAGCCACAGTAGGACAGGCTGTACTAAGAACACTATTTCAAACAACTTCAACTCCTACAGGCTGACCACCGCTTATGGGAGGAAAACTGCTTTGTAGTCTATGCATAGCATGTGTATCTGCAGCCATTGAACGGAAAATGTCACTTATCCAGTGCACATCTGTTCGTGGCATGTTCCGCTGCAGATTGACATGCGCTCTCCCTCCTCCCCGGGAGCCTGTAGCCGTTTAAGTTACACTTTAATTTGTACATATGTAGATATATCTCTATTCCATTTGCATGGAAATCTCTTTCTTTACACTCTTTACCCTCTGCGTGAAAACAATCTAAGATGGAGTCGATGCTCATGCGTAATGGAGCCAAAGAGGAGGAGTCACTCGATCTTGTGACTCGAAAACACTTCTTCGAAGAAAAACAACTTGTAACACTCCGAGCCCAACACTAGATGGCAGGACCTGTGCAAAGCATGTGTATCTGCCATGGAACATGCCACAAACAGATGTACACTGGGTAAGTGACATTTTACATATATATATATATATATATATATATATATATATATATATATATATATATATACACATACACACACACACACACACACACACACACACATACACACACCCACACACCCCCACACCCCCACCCTCTCTCCCTACTTCACCCACCTACGGGAAAACAAGCTAACAAAGGACTCAATGCCCATATGCATTATCACCAAGAGGAGGAGTCACACGATCTCGTGACTCAAAAGCATATTTTGGAGAAAACCAGCTTGCTTGTTACAGTCTGACCCCAACACTAGATGCCGGACTTATGCAAAACATGTGAATCTACAGCACTACATGCCACAAACATATGTCTACTGGGTAGGTAATGTTTTCCTTATGATCAACTGATAGGCCAGCAAAATGTATTGATGGGTGGAAGTTCTTGTCCTGTTGCACAAGAAGGCTATAGAAGTGGTGCTCTTGTATGAGAGAGGCAGTAGAAGTTTCCCTTTAATTCTCGGCACCCAAGAACGCTGGTGGTCTTGCACTCATTTTGTACCTATGAACTCCGAGTACATTTGTTTGACAGGATAAGTTCTAAATCCTCTTTTATAGATAGATATGAGAATGAATGGCTGGAGTTGTGCTTGAATAGTGGATTGCTGAGTGGTTGGTAAGTGTGAGTGTGTGCGCAAGCGCACAGAGAGGAAGAATAGGTCCAGGATGCATCAGAGGGCAGGAACAGAGCTAGCACAGGTGGTGAGTGAGGTGGAGGGGGGGAGGGGTGAGCAAAAAGAGGTGGCTGAGAGAGGTGAAGATAGCGGGGGTGCAAAAAGGCAGGCTGAGAGAGGGGGAGTAGGCGGAGCCTAGGAGGATAGTAGGGGGGTTGGTGGGACTTAGTGAGGCAGTGGGAGTAGGTAAAGGATAGCAGGGGTAGTTTGGGGATTTAGAGGAGATTGGGAGGGGGGGCATAGATGGAATGGGGGGAGAGCAAGAGTGGGTGGAGGCCCAGAGGAAAGGCTGTGCCAGGGATTCAGGAGAAGGAGTGAGAGGTGTAGGTGGCGTCTAGGCCAGGAAGCAAGAGGGAATGCAGGTTAGGTAGCATAGTGGAGGGGAGCCAATGCTAGCAAACAAACAGAGCCCACCCCCTTCACACACAAATAGGGTGATTATAAAGGACGGGTTTTTAGTGGTGGACCCCATCATTTGTATGCTTCCGCCCTCCAATCTCGGAGGGAAGGAGTCAAATTTGGGGAGCAGTGTCAAAAGGGGTGTTGGGGTGCATTATTGAAGTGGTGCTAGGAGGCACAGAATGATGTGTTTTCTGGGGGTGCTATCCACATTCTTGCTTATTGTGCCCTTCCTCGGTGTGCAGGGGTACCCCAAAACATTTGGGGCAATGGCGGAGGACAGGACTTGGGGATCAGGTTTTTGGCAGTTTCTATTACCAACAAATATGGTGCCTTGCACAGGCCTACTGTGGTTGTGGTTTTGAGAGGGGAACATGTGTTAAGATTCTTGTGGGGATTGGAGCTTGGTGGGTTGGGGGGGGGGGGGGGGGTCTCTCCCCATGATTTCATTGCCCCATTGCAGGATATGGTATAAAGTCTCTTTAGAAGGTTTTTCTAGGCCTCATAACCCCGAAAGAGTGCCTGACATTTTGGCTGCAAGAACAGTTCTAAAGAGTGTGCTATTGATATTCTGGCAAGAGCCTCACCAGCTGTGCCATATCTATGTACCAAACATAGCATCCACACAATCTCAGATCTTGACTCACCAAAATGAAAAATCAACACCATTCAACCTATTTTATTATCTGGATGGCACCCTCCTCACATAATACATATAGGAGGCTGGCCTGGTTTGTAGTGAGTACCAAAGGTACTTACACCTTATACCAGGTCCAGTTATCCTTTATTAGTGAAATGTAGTCAGTGCCTAGAGTCCAGGCTCTCTAGGGGTAGTGTGGATGAGCAGCCAATGCCTAACTAGGAGACATGCAAAGTTCATGCCACACCACTGTAGTCACACAGTACTCACACACATGAAAGAAAATACTCAGTGTTGCAAAAATAAAGGTACTTTATTTTGGTGACACAAAAGCCAAAAATACCATAGAGACTATAGTCCTTTAGGAGGTACGTAATACACAAATTATATTCAGTAGTATGCAGAAATAGCTTTAAAAGCACTTATAAACCGTTCAATTAAAGAAAATCACAATAGTTATAAATGGGCCTAGGGGAACACAAACTATATACAAAAAATGTGGAATGCAAAAGTTGGTCTCCCACTTAGGTGAGTGTAGTGTGGTGCTGACAGTATTAGAAAACACCAAAGGTAAGTAATAGAACTCAGCCCATAGCCCAGGAAAGCAGGAGTAAATTACAGTAACTTTCCTAGAACACGAGAAAGGAAGATTATGCAAGAACCAGAAGAGACTGCAAGATACCAATGATGGATTCCTGGACCAGAAGACCTGTGGAAAAGGGGGACAAAGTCCAAGAAGCACTGAAGAGTCCATGGAGAACAGGAACCCCTGCTAACCCAGATGAAGGTGCAAAAGAAGAACCACCGGTGAAGAACAACAGTCAGTACTGCACCCAAGAAGATGGATGTGGGTTCCTGGTTGGTGCAGAAGATGTCCTACGTCAGATGGATGAATGCAGTCTGTTTTGCGTCACTGGATTCCGCCAACAAGCCTTGGCACACAAAACGCTCTCAGTTAGTGGAAAATGGCACTGCCTGGGACCAGGAGGGACTTGATGGACTCTACCCAGGAGGGGGCGGCTGTAGGGGCTCTCAGCAATTCAGAGAGCCCTTGGAAGACCAGGCAGTGCGCACAGGAGTCCCAAAGCATGGGGACAAAGAAGATGCAAAAGGAGGACCAAGTAGCACTACACAAAGAGATCCCACGCCGCTGGAGAAACCCGCAGGAGGCTGTGTGTCACAGTAGGTAGTGCTGGGGGCTTGAGCTTCACGATGCACAAAGAAGTTTGTGGAAAGATGCCAACAGGCCTTGCCAATGGAAAAACCTAGTGCACATGGGTACTATCTTGTGTGTGAAGGGGGGAGGCAAGCTCTTACCTCCACCAAAGTTGGATGTCAGGACCACATCCGTCCACCACCTGTGATGCTGAATCCATGCACTTTGTCAGGAGAGTGGACCCAAGCCACCGGTCGTCATTGCAGAGAGGTGCCTGCTGAAGCAGGGAAGTTACTCCTTCACTTCAAGGGAGATTCCTTTGTTCTTCTGGTGCAGGCTGAAGACTGGCTGTCCTCTGAGGATGCACGACTGGGAACAGTTGCAGTTGCTGGCAGGAGCGGAAGATACAATGTTCCAAAAGTTGTCTTTGCTTCTTTGTTGCAGTTGTACAGTTCCTGGAGGGTCCAGATGCAGTTTCTTCGGTAAGAAGGTTCAATAAAGTATTCAGAGGATTCCTGCTGGAGTCTTGAAATCCGAATCTGAAGAACCACTCAAGAGAAAGAGCCTAAATAGCCCTGAAAGGGGGATTGGTCGGCTACACAGGTAAGCACCTATCAGGGGAGGGCTCTGACATCACCTGCTGGCTCTGGCCACTCAGATGCTCCCACAGTTCCCTGCCACCTTGGAATCCAAGATGGCAAAACCCAGGGACCCTCTGGAGGAGCTCTGAGCACCACCTCTGAGGTGGTGAGGGACAGGAGTGTGGTCACTCCTCTTTTCTTTGTCCATTTTCGTGCTGGAGCAGGGACTTTGGGCTCCTCGAACCGGAGTAGACTGGATTATGCAAGGAGGGCACCATCTGTGCCCCTCTAAGCATTTCCAGAGGCTCTGGGAGGCTCCCCCTCCCATGCCTGTAACACCTTTTTCCAAGGGGAGATGGTGTAACATACCTTTCCCAAAGGAAATCCTTTGTTCTGCCTTCCTGGGCTTGAGCCGCTTAAGCAACAGGAAGGCAGAAACCTGTCTGTGAGGTGGCAGCAGGTGGGGCTGCCTGGAAAACCTCAGAAGGCTGTATTAGGGTACTGGGGGTCCACTAAGGAGCCCCCAGAGTGCATGGAATCATACAACAGATGCTTGCAAAAGCCTTGGGTTATGATTCCAACATGTTTGATACCAAACATGGCCATATTCGGAGTCAGCATTATGAAGCTGGACTTAGCTGGTGACCTATGTCCAGTGCATGCGTAAAATGGCATCCCCGCACTCACGAAATTTGGGGAAATGGTCCTAGCGGTCGTGGGGGCACCTCTGCTAGTGCAGGGGTGCCCTCACACACAGGTACTCTGCACCCAGCCTTCAAGGTTGGAAGACCTGCAATATGGGTGACCTATAAGTGTCCTGGTGCAATGTGAATGGCAGTGAAAGGGTACATGCACCATTTAAAACAGGCTGCAATGGCAGTCCTGTAGAAGCCTTTGCATGGGCTCCCAATTGGTGCAAAAGAAATGCTGCAGCCCATAGGATACCATACACTATGGACTTATAAGGTAAGACCAGTATGCCAATTTTGGGTGAAATACTGGGTTACCAGTATGCAGTGACACAATTTAGAGGAGAGAGACCATAATCACTGGGGTCCTGGTTAGCAGGAGCCCAGTGAACACAGTCAAACACACTGTAATCTTGCATAAATTGGGGGTAACATGACAAAAAGAAGGTACTTTCCTGCAATCTCCACCTGCGCTCTCTCTATTCCCACCTGACATAGCCTGGACCCATCCTTGCTCTCTATGCATGTGTGCCCACACTCAACAACAACTCTGCAATCCACCATTCACGTATAACTCCAGCCATGCTCTATACATACACCTTACCAATTAACCGGCTGCTCTGACTTACCTCTGCTTTTTGCAATCAATCACCTGGTGCCAAGACCAGGATTCGACCCTTGGTTGTCTGGCTGGAAGGCAGGAACTTACCCACTGGACCACACAGGCTTCCATGTCTGTAGTTTGTCAAATCTTCCCTATATCATGGCTATGAAGTGTCCTGTGTAGCGGAAGCCATAGGCAATAACACCACGGCCTTTATGTTGGTGACAGGGTCTCTTGCACAGATAATACTCATCCAAGAGTAATATCTCAGTGGCAAAGTTAGTGCCGTTGGTACCGCAGGCTGGCTGTGTACAGAGGTTCGAATCCAAACAACCCACTTAAAACATGTTTATTTGTAAAAAAAAAAAAAACAGCTTTTGATTTTTTTTATTTAGAAATATGTTTTTTACTTAAGAAAATACAGGAACAATGTAAATATTTTTTTTTGCATTAACGGCCCATATTTACAAATTATGCCCCCCTCCACCAACCCCCTGCCTCCTTTTGCTGAAGTAGGTAAAATAGGAGCAAAGCCGTATCTTCAAATTGGTGTTTTGGAGAAGCCAAATATTGCCTAAAGAGGAGGGCAAAACGAATCTGCATTATGTGAGGAGGGTGGCACCCATATAATAAAATAGGTTGAATGGTGTTGATTTTTCATTTTGGTGTGAGTCAAGCCCTCAGATTGGGTGGATGCTGCTAGCCCAGTTGCATAGGCATAAAGACAGAGTATGAGACCTTGCTGATGAAATACTGGGTAAAGTTGTGTGCAGGTGAAAGATCCTTTATTAGCTGCAGTTATAAAGTATCATGTTGAATTGTTGAAGTGATAGAAAAGGATAAAGTCAGGTTTTTGCTTGACTATGTCTTCAAGATGCATGATGCAGCAAATGTGAGGATGGAGCAGCTTGCTTGGCATGCCACAGGACTGGGACTGGGACTTTAAACATCCCAGTCTTAGTCAGCAGCCTTTACAGTAAGCCCACAAACACCCACGACCACCCAAGTTCTGTATAGAGGATTACTGCAGGTAATTTTGGACCCTGCTAAGTGCGGGTGGGGTCCTTATCTGAAGGCCTCTAAGTGGAAAAATCCTTAACCTAAGAGAGTTTGCCAACTTTACAAATCTGCTGAAGATCATATGTTAAAGGTCGTATCACAGCAGAAGCTCAGCAAAGTAAGCATGGGAGAACATTATTTGCATAGGACAGCCCCATTCTCAATCCTATTATTATGCTGCAGTTGCCATGTAGCATCACTAGAGGGTAACAGTATGAACATAAATCCACAGAGTTGGAAGAATATTCACTCCAAAATAAATAAACGTACACAATCTCAAAGCTTCAATGTGCGATATGATGCTTTTCAGGATGAAGGATTTACCATGCTTGGTGCCAAAATGTGCACAGTTGATGAGGCTCTTGCCTGAATATCAATAGCACACTCTTTAGAAGTATCCTTGCAGCTGAAATGTCAGGCACTCTTTACGGGTTAAGAGGCCTAGAAAAACCATCCAAAGAGACCTTATAATGTGTCTTGCAATGGGACAAGGAAATCGTGGGGAGACCATCCCCCCAAGCATCCTAACACATGTTCCTTGTTTCCCCTCTCAATACCATAACTACAGAAGGCTTGTGCGAGGCATATTTTGGTTGGTACTAGAAACTTCCAGAAACCTGATCCCCAAGTCATGTCCTCCCCCATTTGCCTCAAATGTTTTGGGGTAACCTGCACCCAAAGGGAAGGGTGCAATGATCAAGAATGTGGGTAGCACCCCCAAAAACAGACTGCATGAATCTGTGCCTCCTAGCACCCATTTAATAATGCACCCCAACACCCCTTTTGACACTGCTCCCCAAATTTTACTCCTCCCCTCCACCCCCGAGATAGGAGGGGGGGGCATAAAAATGATGGGGTCCACCACCAAAACCCCCATCCTTTGTAATCACCCCATTTGTGTGCTCCAGGGTGGGCTCTGCTTGTTTGCCAGCATTGGCTCTGCTCCACTATGCTCCCAATCAGCACCCTCTCCTTCTCTCTGGCCTAGATTCCTCCTGCACCTCTCATCCCATCCTCCTCTCTCAGCCTGCCCTTCTGGACCCCTCTAGGCTCTGCCTACTTCTCCCCCCTTCAGCCTGCCCCTCCTTCAAGTCCTGCCTCCTCTGCCATACTCTATACATGCACACAGATAGACAAAGTACTTACCAATTGATCAGCCATCTCCAACTTACCTCTGCTTTGTTGGCATCAATCAGCTGGTGCCAAGCCCGGGATTCAAACCCTGGTTGTCTGGTTGGAAAGTAGGAACTTACCCACTGGACCACACTGGCTTTGTAAAGCACGATCCAAAAATACTTACAAATGCATTTACAAAGGAGTTAAACACGAGGGTTTGGAGTGGAGAATCAAGACCAAGGTCTTATTTATTATGCTGCAGCAAAGAGAACAGATTTACAACTGGCATCCCCAGCCCAAAGTAAAGTGTGCTAACATGGTGTGTCTAACAGCGATAGTATATACTCATACATCAAAGGATTAATAAAATGAGTTAATGATGATACATGTCATACAGGAATTTAAGGAGGGAATCAGTTTTCACACACTGGTTCCCGTCCTTGCTCTGTTCTCAGCTCCCTTCTGCAGCTGTCTGGCCTTGCACATTCTTGGAACATTTCAAAGGATTTAATGGTTCAAAGATACAGATATCACATTCATGCCTTCCTGCCGTGTGTTATCAATCTTTCCCTCCCCAGAGTACGACAGCCAAGGGCAGTCAGTTTATATTTACCACACAAATATAATGGGTAATGTGTCTCAGATAGGAAAAGAAACCAGCTGCAAGCCCGTTGTAGAACCAGGCTTTTTACTAAACGAATATATAAAATAAAAGATGCAATATGTATTGTGTTTAGAGAGAGGACTCAAACTAAATGTCTCTATAAGAAAAGAAGCAATTCAAAATAATTTTTTACAATCGCCCCTTTTTGAGTTTTCTCTCAAACATAACAAACGTTTTCACAAGGTGTCCTAAATCTCCTCATATATGTTCAATTTCACTCCTACGTCCTTCGAATTGGTATTCATGGGGACATAAACAACCGATGGGTATGAATAACCAGTATCGTTTGTAAGAATAGTGGGATCAATAGCCATTAGGGATTTGATCTCTTCTCTCTGCATCATAGTTTGCATCTTGCATTTTAACTGGAGGAGGCTTACACATTTTTAAACAGGAACATAGAGCAGGTAAGCACTGCACTAACAGACAGCTTAATACAATAGCTATTATAAAAATTAAGGCCCATATTTATACTTTTTTAGCGCCGCAAATACAATTGTATTTTGCAAGTTTGCGCTGTTTTTGCGTAAAAAAATGACGCAAATGCGGCGCTAAAAAAGTATAAATATTGGCCTTAGTCTTTAAACAATCAGCTCCACCCACCAAGCCAGGACCATAGCCATGACAAGCTCAAATTGCCTCCATCATATTGGCCCCCCTTTTCAAATACCTGTACTGCATCTTTTATTTTCCCAATATCCAATTCTATCTCTGACGATTTGTTGACAAAATAGCAGCATTTTTGCTGATACTGGTGTTGGATTAAAACACATACTCCTTCTGGTTGCACCGTAATTAAATCTAGAGCAAGACGATTTTGTTTAGCCAATTGGGCTGCAGAGTTTATTTCTAGCTGTAACCTTCCTATGGCCTCCCTAGTGGTGTTAAATGCAATGGCTAATTCAGCGGATATGTTCATCATTGCCAGCTGTAAATCGAAAACTCCAAATCCCGGAATAAAAACGTGTAATCACAGTAATGTTGGTTGCCAAATATGCCAGCGAGCATATCCCTTCCCAATTTAGGGGGAGTACCTTATACACAGTTCTTCTGAATACAAAATACATGCCTCACTGGATTTGTGAGTTTATAATGCTGTACTTTACTCGGGGCAAACCCACACCCTCGGGTGTGTCATGCTCAGAACTATTACAATACTTGTAATCCCTCCAAATTTCATTTAGCAATGATACATTTGCCCAGGGTGCAACATAGGAGCTTCTAGCCATCCAGAGAGGGCCAAGGAAAACTCGTGACAATATTAAAGGTGAATTCTTCCCATCTCTATCTCTTTTCCTTGAGGGATCATAATAACAATCCCTCTGGATCTACCACAACCTCCTCTCCTCCCACTGTCAGGTTCCAATAATGTAAAGTATAGTTGTGCTGAGTCCCATTAATTAATAAGGTCCAATTTCTGTCTAATTTCTCCTCTCCAATGAGTTCCCAGTTCCCTGTGTTATTATCAAATAACAGAGTGTAAGCACATTGTTCGGGTGGGACCTTCCCCATGTATTTTACCTCTGGGTTTTGACCATAAGAATGAGTACCAAACCATACGGGAAACATTTTATGTGTGACATTCTTTCCAGGAATCGGGGAAAGCTTATATTCTGCCTGGGTATTAGGTAGCAAAGTACACCTAGGGTACCACTGATATTCTCGTTGGTCACATTTCCAAGTGGTATTGGGTACAAGACACATTTCCCCTGTTCCATATTCGCCTGGTGACACTTGTACTTCATAAAGGCCTATTGGGTCTTCGGGGTGTCTGGACAAGTGCCGGCAAATCCAGCAGTCAGTGAGACTCAATATTTCAGACAATTTCCCATGAACCTTTATCAATGGATGTAAGGTGGGATTTTGCAACAATGATGCAACACCGCTGGACGTTATACATATTAACTTAAGGGTCACTAGGTACTTCATTATTGTTTTGTGGAAATAATTATAAGGCCACTCTTCCCTATTCTCTCGAGGGATGTTTGTCCTGCCAAATGGATATATTTTCATAACTTTATTCTACTCTCTTCCTTGTTCCTACTACCTTTCTAGGGTGCCGTTTACTTGCCTCCACCACTTATGTGTGTTCAAGAATATACCCACACAATTACCAAATATCCAAATGCAAAATATTGAGACCACTATATATTAATAATCATATATGTATATACAAATATCTGAACGCCTGCAATGTTCACAACCAACTAGAGTCCTGCAGCGTCTCGCTTACCACTTTAGTAGTTTCGCTCCACAAGTTGGTAAACAATTTCTCTGAACACTCCTTGTTGGGCTTTACTCCTAATGGGAGCTGAACTCCTAATGAGTAGGGCGCGATACTTCAAAGCTTTTCTCCAGTATAGTTCATCAGTTTGTTCAATATTTCACAGCAAAAGGAGGGCAGACGCCAGCAATTGAAATCAGGTTGATGATCTGTTGGGTACTTAACAGAAGAGGCACCTTTCCCGCTGGGACTAGAAGCTGCACCAACCCTAATGACTGGCCGCTCCTATAGAACTGGGATTAGTTTCTCTAATTACACTGTGGATAGCCACAGAACTGTTAACCTCACTTACACACGTTCTTATAGCAGATATCGTTGCACAAGCTGCATCCCACTATGCTTGTGTTCACGTTGAGACAGTGTTATACTGACCAATGTTCTGGTATCGTTGCACAGGCTAGTTGCCCGTGTTCATGTTCATGCTGAAGTTTTAATCTTCACAATCATTTACAACCTTATCCAACATGTGTGTGACAACAGTGAGGATAGCTCGCTTTAATGCTGGTACATCAGGGGCATTGGAAATACCTGTGGCGTTGAAGGCGGGGAACTGTATTTCGTGAAGGCAAACGTGCCGTATTCTACTGAGCAAGGGATTCCTTGGCCATTCAGAGGAGACCTCAGTTTGTAGCTCCAAGCTGGGAGCTATCAGGGTGATGTAAATGTATTTTTTCGTGGGTATCACCACTGTACGCACCTTCAGAATTCTGTTCATTTGGGTGGGCGAGGACCCAGGTAGTATCGGTCGGTTTGTTGATCTTTAAACAGCAAACCTTCGTCGCTGGGCTGCGTATTACCTCAGTCAGAAGTGGTAGTACTTGAATCATGTGGAGGTGTCTCCTGTCTCCCTACTTTACTGTAGTCAGGGGGCAAAGGTAATTCTGCTGCTTGAGTATATTGTAGTGGAATCAGTGCACGCTTACAATGGCTAGCATGTATCCAATTTTTGCTTCCTTCCACTTTCACTGCCGTCTGTGTAGCAAGCAGTAACTGGGCCGGCCCCCGCCATCTGGGCTGAAGACTGCTGGTCCTCTGAAAGTTCTTTGTCTTAAGCCAGTCCCCCGGGTTGAAATGATGAGCAGGGCCTTCGAGAGGAGTCAGTAGGCTGGCCTTGACCTGTTGGTGGATCATACGTAAATCTTTAGTCAGTTGTTTACAATAGTCTACAAACAAAGGATACTGTACTTCAGAAAGCTTCTTTGGCCGCGGTACTCCCCAGATATTGGCTGGCCTTCCCATGACTATCTCGTAAGGGGATAATTGTGACTTGCTACTGGCAGTTGTCCTAATGGACAGTAAAGGCAGGGGCAAAGCATCCGGCCATTTTAAATTGGTCTCAGTACAAAGCTTGCCTATTTTGCTCTTCAAGGTGTAATTATACCTCTCTACGAGGCCCGGTGATTGTGGGTGATTTGCAGCATGAAATCGCTCTTTGATGTTAAGGGCAGTACAAACTTTTTCCATCACTTCATTAGCGAAGTGGGGGCCATTGTCGCTCCATACTATACATACTAATAATACTATTATTCTAGGTAATCCATATCTAGGAAAGTACTCTTTCAGTAGTATCTTGGCGGTAGAGAGGGCACCATTGTCTTTTAATGGGTAGGCCTTTGTCCATTTTGAAAACATACATACTACCACTAACACATATTTCAGTTTGTTACATGGTTACATGTGGATAAAATCCATCTGTATAACTTCAAAGGGGAGATCAGGAGGGACAAAGTGACCAGGGGGCGTCGAGGTCCCTTTTCCTGCATTGTGCATTGCACACACCATACAACTCTTGACCAGGTTATTAGCAACTTTGGATATCATAGGATTACTCCAAACGTGGTCGAAAGTTGTCTTGATGCCTTGGGCACTGATGTGTGCAGGACTGTGGGCCATAGTAACCATAGCATGTACCTAACAATTAGGTAACATAAATCTTCTCCTATCTGTGTAACAACCCTCATTGTCTAGTCTAGAGTTCTTCTCCCATTGCTCACTTTCTTCTGCTGTTGCTTCTGCTTGAATGTCTCTCACACACTGCAAGGTATTTTCTAGTACTCCGTTCTTGGGCTCCCATCTGGTACTGCTCTCAACATATGCATTGTCAAATGGTGCTTGTGCTCTTGCTTTCGCAGTAGAATCTGCAAAAGCATTTCCTCTTCCTATATCATGGGTAATTTTCTTGTGGGCAATTCACTTAATAATTGCAATCTGACGGGTCAAACTGAGAGCATTCAGAAGGGCCACAATCAAAGTGCCATGCTGAATGGTAGTGCCATACTGAATGGTAGTGCCATGCGAAGTGATAAAGCCCCTATTCGCCCAGAGTCGCCCAAAATGATGAGCTATTCCAAATGCATACTGTCTATCAGTGTAGATATTAACACTAAGATGCTCACTTATTTCACAAGCTTTGGTGAGGGCAATTAATTCTGCAGCCTGTGCCGTATTTTGCGTGATTCTATGGGATTCGACCACTGTTTTTAACGTGGTAACGGCATAGGATGCAGTGGTTTTGTACCATCTGGTAACTTGAAGCAAGACCCATCTACAAACAGCTCTCCCTGTGGGTCAGATAAGGGAGTATCTGTTAAATCTACCGGTACCTTGGTTTCTTCCTCAGTGGCAAAAATGCAATTATGGTCAAATTCCACATTGTCCTGAGGGAGGGGTAGTAACATAGCTGGGTTCAAGACATTGCAACACTTCAAAATTATATTTGGACTGAACAATTTTAATTCATAACCGGTTAGATGAGCACTGGTGAGATGCTGCATCTGTGTTTTGTTTAACAAAATATCAACTGCATGAGGAACCATCACAGTGAGCGGATTGCCACCAACAAACCCTTCACTTTGTTTCACTGCAGCAGCTGCAGAAGCCACTCCTCTAAGACAACTAGGCAAAGCTTGTGCCACAGTGTCCAAGGTGGAAGAGAAGTATGCACAAGGGCGTTGTCTCCCACCTTGGTCCTCTGTCAAAGCAGACAATGTACAGCCATGCTTTTCATGCACAATAAAACAAATGGTTTGCTGTAATCCAGATTACCCAATGCAGGAGCAGAGCACAACGCCTTTTTTTAGTTCCTGAAAAGCCTCCTCACATTCGTCAGTCCAAGGTACAGGAGAGGGCATGCCCAAAAATGTCAGGGCAGTCAATGGTTTCGCTATAAGCGGAAAATTTGGGATCCACTGTCTGCAAAAGGATGTAAATCCCAAAACGTCTCGGACTTCAGTGGGGGTGCATGGTGTAGTCATAGTATGAACAAGTTTTATTCTGCCTGGATGGAATCTCCTTCCCTCCTTAGAGAGGAGGTGTCCTAAATAGGTGACCTCTTCTCTACAGTACTGCAATTTTGGGAGGGGCACTTTATGACCCAAGGATGCTAAATGATGTAATAATGCAACAGTATCAGCTTTACATTGTGCCATAGAATCAGAGGTAATTAAAATATCGTCAATGTACTGCAACAGTACAGAGCCCGAAGGTGGATTGAAGTGGTCTAGTTGACGTTTGTAAGAGCTTGACTATATAGGCTGGGACTTTCCACAAATCCTTGAGGAGCCCTTGTGAAGGAAAATGATCAGCCAAATATTGGGAAACTGAACAAATATTGGCTTTCTGGCACTATCGGAATACTGAAGAAAGCATTCTTCCAATCGATAACTGAGAAATAACACCCAGTGGGTGGTATGATGGTGTAAAGACTATTCATGTCTGGGACCACAGGAAACTGGGGAATGACTATTCTATTGATTTCTCGGGGATCAATAACTAGTCGATATACTGTGTTATCAATAGCTGATTTGTCAACATCTGATTTATTAGTATCAATTTGTTTCTTAACAACAGGGAGAATTGGGCTGTTACAGGGGCTGCCCACTATTTTCTTTACCACACCTGCATGCTCGAGGTCAGAAATGACCGTCTTGAGCCCATCATCGCTTGCTTTAGATAATTTGTATTGAGGAATACGAGGTAGCCGGGCACCTGGTTTGACTTTTATTACAATAGGGTGGATATCCATAATGCCTACATCATTTTTGCCAGTGGCCCATAAGCGAGGATCTACCTCCGCTAGCTCTGGGGGTAAGTCGCATTCCTGTGAAAACATGCACTGGGTAGGGGCAGTGTTATCCATAGTTACATAGACACCATCCATTGAACAGTAAATGACTGCATTTAATTTTTTTAACATATCCAATGCAAACAAATTTTCAAGGCAACCTGAGGTTAAGGAGAGTGGCGTGTGTACTGTAAATGGTCCTACAGTTACTCTTATAGGTGCTGAGATGGGGCTCACCACGGGGATCCCGGAAATCCCTATTGAAGTAGTATGAAGCCCATACAGGGGAGCCCCGGGGACTGCAGCATGTGCAATAGATGTTCTGGTGGCGCCAGTATCTAGAAGAAACTTATGGCCCTCCACTTCGATATTTGCATCGATATAGGGACAACTCTGATCTACAAGAATACTGACTCGCCCCTGGCCCTGTCTGTGGCTGTCCTAGTAATCGTATAATTCAGAAAGGGAATCACCAGCATAATATTGTCATTCAAATGCATTATCAAAAATATTAGTATTATGCGGGACCTGGTTTACATCCTGCAAATTCTGACTGTTTCTGCCTCTTCCTCGTGGGTTACCTGACGCATTCCCTCTTTCAAGTGACATGCTCTGTCTCCCTTCCAGCAATGGGCAAGTATCACGCCAATTGCCCTCCTGTTTACAGTAGGCACATTGGTTGATATTCAATCGGCGGTCTTCGGGTGGTGCAGATACACCTTGCCCTCGACCCCTTCCCCGTCCCCTTGGTGGGCCCCCCCTCGGCTGAGGGAATGTGTCCCGCTGGGGATATGCCTGCTGTAATAGTACCTTTTTCTTCAAATCTTTTACTGACTTCTCATTCTTTTCTAATTCTTCCTTATACCTACTCTCATAATACTGTGCCATCTGTAAGATTTCTGCCTATCCTTTTGTCATCCACGAACTCTTGCTTTTAATTTTCGTGATATTTCAGGTAGAAGGACATTAACAAAGTGTTCCACAAATAACGTGACACCAGTTACGGTGGCGAGGTCTTGACCGCTAAAATCTGTGAATGCTTGTTCAAATCTAGTAAAATAATCTGGGACATCTTCATTTGTTTTTTTGTTTATAGGTGGCAAGTTGTCCCCCAGTCTACAGCCTGTCGGGCAAATCTAAAATGTCCTGGTGAGGCAGGGCTCCTGGTGCCCTACCTCCTTCATGTTGTTCTAATGCCCTCCATTTGGCCCCTAAGGTAAGTGCGTCATCTACTCTTCGAATCTTATGCCAGACTTCGGGACCCAATAAAACACAAACAAAAATAATCAATGTCTTTGAGGGTCATGGTGGTGGTGGACATAGCAGTTCTAAGGTCCCGATAGGACCCAGCTGGATTCTTTCGAGTATCCGGCAAGTCTTTTGTTATAGCCATCACTTCCTCCCTTTTCCATGGGATATGGACAAACTGAGCCACAGGTACAGGAGGCGGTCGGTTGGCGGCAGCTGCCGCTGCAATTGCAGCAGCAGTGGGAGGATCAGGATGTACTTCCCTCATTGGGTATACCCTTTCATACATATTGAGAACATCTCTGGCTAAAACGCAAATGCGTACTCCCTCCATTAGGTCCTTATCACCAAATTTGCAAGCTGTACTGTCAAGCCAAAGTCGATATAATTCTTGTTTATAACGGAGAGGGGTAGAGTTGCTAGTACAACAATTCCAATCCTTCTCCAATTTCTCAATCATGTACTGAATTACTAATTGTTATTCAAAATATTGCATATGTTGTACTGTTTGTATAATATCGGTGTGAGTGTACATAGGATCTGCCATCCAAGCCTTTGACTGATTTTTAATACCCTGTTTTTCATTTTCCCCAATAGTGGAGCGTGTATTAGGGGGTGAAGTAAACTTCATAGGTGTACATTGACGATTTGGAGTGTCAGGAGTAGAGGACATTACTTGCAAAATCGTATTGTCCCTGGACAGTGGCGGAGCAGGGGGTAGGGGAACTAGGACTTGTGCTGGGAGCTGTGGTTGCTGCGGCACATGCTGATATGGTAATACACCTGGATTGCCCAGCTCCTGCTCCTGCCCTTGCCGCTGTTGCTGTGCTCCCATGATAGGTTGAACTATGATAGGTTGGACTGCTGGAGGGGGGGTGTATGGTGGAAGTGCAGTGGGGCTATTATCTAACAACTGTAGCAATACCTCGTCTTCTTGCAATGCATTTTTGGATTCTGTCTGTTTTGACACATAACTTACCTCTACCTGGGCTCTATGGATTCTATCTTTGGACTCAGTTCCCTTCTGGGTTTGGGAGTGGTGGTATTGCACCGCTTTTTGCATTATTGTTTTTCGTTTTTCTTTCTCTACCAATTTGTCGGCCTTAATTTTCCTCTTGGTAGCCTCAGTCTCCCATTTTCTATGTACATCAAACGTGCTGTCTAGCCTTTTTTTAAACAAGCATTCCTGCAGGTAGGTTATTTTCTTTTAATAAAAACATCCATCCGCCGGCCACTGGAGGTCAGGACAATGTCTAGTATATCTGCGCCATATACTGTTATACACATTATTTTCTAAACCATAATCCTTTAACATGTCCCACCCTGGTGTTTCTTCTTTTGGGATTGGTTGTCTTTCGTCCAAACGTGGAACACGATTTCGGCGAAAACAAAGACATAGCCCTTGCGAACATTTTTTATTTCCCATATCTAACCTTTTAAATTTCTAAATGTAAAATGCAACAGGGTTCCTTTTTTCTAACCCCTTTACCAAATGCTTACCAACCTACAAATTGGTCCAGGCCTGGACAAAATATTCAAAAGTTAACAGAGCACGTGCAATACAAAATTTCAAAAGGTAGCATTACCAATACAATTTTACCAAAACTAGCTATTTCCAAATGTATAACCGTTTCCTAAAACAGTTATTCTTTCAAATGCAAGTAGAAACAGACAACTGGTCAGCGTGGAACAGTCTCACCTGATCATCTTTTTTCCGAGATCTCTCTCCGGCCGCCTGTGTCAGACTAATCAGTCAATTTTCAAAGCAGATGGCCAGGATCTTCGCTGGGACATCGTGGAAAGCAGGGAGAGGCCTGCCAGGTGGATAAGATGCAGCTGCTTTGAAACTATGTCTTTGTGCAGGGGCCCCTGAAATCTAAACCTCCGAAACTGCATTCCCCCACTGGCAGCACGTCTCGTGACGGCGCTATTGGAGACATCCACTGGAAGATCCCGGACGAGCCCCCATTTGTAAAGCACGATCCAAAAATACTTACAAATGCATTTACACAGGAGTTAGACATGAGGGGTCGGAGTGCTGCAGCAAAGAGAACAGATTTACAAATGGCATCCCCAACCCGAAGTAAAGTGTGCAAACATGGTGTGTCTAACAGCGATATTTATATTCATACATCAAAGGATTTATAAAATATGTAAATGATGATACATGTAATACAGGAATTTAAGGAGGGAATCAGTTTTCACACACTGGTTCCCGTCCTTGCTCTGTTCTCGACTCCCTTCTGCAGCTGTCTGGCCTAGCACATTCTTGGAACATTTCAAAGGATTTCATGGTTCAAAAATACAGATATCACATTCAGGCCTTCCTGCCGTTATGTTATCATTCTTTCCCTCCCCAGAGTACGACAGCCAAGGGCAGTCAGTTTATATTTACCACACAAATATAATAAGTAATGTGTTCCAGATAGGGAAAGAAACCAGCTGCAAGCCCGTTGTAGAACCAGGCATTTTACTAAACAAATACATAAAATAAAAGATGCAGTATGTAGTGCGTTTAGAGAGAGGACTCAAACTAAATGTCTCTATAAGAAAAGAAGCAATACAAAATAGATTCTTACAGCGTCCATGTCTGTAGCTTGTCAAATCTTCCCTATATCATGGCTATGAAGTGTCCTGTGTAGTGTAAGCCATAAGCAATGACACTACACAGGACACTTCAATGTTGGTGATAGGGTCTCTTGCAGAGCTAAAACCCATCCATGAGCTATAACTCAGTGGCAAGGTCAAGAACATTTTGTGCAGCATGCTACCTGTGTACAGGGGTTCGAATCCCACCAACGCCCATAAAACATGTTTTGTTATACAAAAATGCAGCTATTTATTTTTTTTTATTTAGAAATATAACTTTGACTTAAAAAAATACAGGAACAATTTAAATACTTTTTTTGAATGTATGGCCCAAATTTACAAATTATGCCCCCCTCCACCATCCCACGCCTCCTTTTGCTGAAGTAGGTAAAATAGGAGCAAAGCCTTATCTTCATTTCTCAATGTATTTATTTATTCCTCAAATTGGTGTTTTGGAGAAGCCAAATATGGCTAAGTATGTCTTCAAGATGCATGATGCAGCAAGTGTGGGGATAGAGCGACTGGCTTAGCATGGCATAGCATGGCTTGGACTGCTATGGCATGGCATGGCATGGCATGGCTTGACCTGACCTTGCCTTGCCTGGCCTGGCCTGGCCTGCTGTGCAGTGCCGTGCCATGCCATGTTTCTGGAACTGGGATTAGGACTGGGACTTTAAACATCCCAGTCTTAGTCTGCAGCCTTTACAATCAGCCCACAAACGCCCACGAACGCCCAAGTTCTGTATAGAGGATTCCTGCAGGTAATTTGGGACCCTGCTAAGTGAGGGTGGGGTCCTTGTCTGAAGGCCTTCGAGTGGAAAAATCCTTAACCTAAGAGAGTTTGCCAACTTTAGAAATTTGCTGAAGATCATATGTTGAAGGTCGTATCACAGCAGAAGCTCAGCAAAGTAAGCATGGGAGAACATTATTTGCATAGGACAGCCCCTTTCTCAATCCTATTATTATGCTGCAGTTGCCATGTAGCATCACTAGAGGTAAGCAGTATGAACATAAATACACAGAGATGCTGTAAATCTTCTTGCTGAACTACCTCTTGCTTTTGTTGGTTTTTCAATGAGCCAGTAGAGTGGAGGACTGGAATGGCTGCGTGAATGAGTATTGAGGAATGATTGGCCTGTACTTGCAGTGAAGGAGGTGCAGGATTTGGAAGGAAAACTGTAAGATAAAAGTGTCAAATGAATAGATGCTTGCTGAGAGATACACTGAGTGCGTCATCTGTCTCTTTGAAGGGACATGTGAAAGAAGAACAACAGATCCACAGTCCTCAGGTGGGAGAAGCATGGAAGAATATTCACCCCAAAATAAATAAAAATACACAGTCTCAAAGCTTCCATGGGCGATATGATGCTTTTCAGGATGAAGGATTTACCATGTTTGGTGCATAAATGTGCACAGTTGATGAGGCTCTTGCCCGCATATCAATAGCACACTCTTTAGAAGTATCCTTGCAGCCGAAATGTCAGGCACTCTTTTGGGGTTATGTGGCCTAGTAAAACCATCCAAAAAGACCTTATAACGTGTCCTGCAATGGGACAAGGAAATCATGGGGAGACCATTCCCCCCCAAGAATCCTAACACATGTTCCTTGTTTCCCCTCTCAATACCATAACTACAGTAGGCTTGTGCGGGGAATATTTTGGTTGCTACTAGAAATGTCTAGAAACCTGATCCCCAAGTCATGTCCTTCCCCATTTGCCTCAAATTGTTTGGGGTAACATGCACCCAAGGGAAGAGTGCAATAAGCAAGAATGTGGGTAGCACCCCCAAAAAAAACAGACTTCATGAATCTGTGCCTCCCAGCACCCCTTTAATAATGCACCCCACCATCCCTTTTGACACTGCTCCCCCAAATTTGACTCCTCGTTCCCCCAAATTTGACTCCTCGTTCCCCCACACCCCCCTGAGATAGGAGGAGGGCGGCATAAAAATGATGGCGTCCACCACCAAAACCCCCATCCTTTGTAATCACCCCATTTGTGTGCTCCCGGGTGGGCTCTGCTTGTTTGCCAGCATTGGCTCTGGTCCACTATGCTCCCGATCAGCACCCCTCCTTCTCTCTGGCCTAGATTCTTCCTCCACCTCTCACCCCATCCTCCTCTCTCAGCGGCCCTTCTGGACCCCTCTAGGCTCTGCCTACTTCCTCCTCTCAGCCTGCCCTTCTTACTGTGCCCCCCTTCTCCTCTAAGTCCCGTCCCATCTACCTACTCTCCCTCAGCCTGTCCTCCTCCTAGGCTCTGCCTACTCCCCCTCTATCTGTGCCTCTCTCAACCTGCCCTTCTTGCTTTGCCCCCAGCTTCAGCTACTCCCCCTCTATCTGCACCTCTCTCAGTCTGCCCTTCTTGCTCACCCCACCTCACTCACCCCTGTGCTTCCTCTATTCCCGCCATCTGGTGCAGCCTGGACCTGACCTTGCTCTCTCTGTGATTGCGCACACTCACACTTAAAACCCACTCTGTAATCCACCATCCGGGCACAACTCCAGCCATGATCTGTACATGCACACAGACAGACAGACACAGTACGTACCAATTGATCAGCCATCTTCAACTTACCTCTGCTTTGTTGGCATCAATCAGCTGTTGCCAAGCCCGGGATTCAAACCCTGGTTGTCTTGTTGGAAGGCAGGAACTTGCCCACTGGACCACACTGGCTTCCATGTCTGTAGTTTGTCAAATCTTCCCTATATTATGGCTATGAAGTGTCCTGTGTAGTGTAAGCCATGAGCAATGACACCGCGGCCTTTATGGTGGTGATAGGGTCTCTTGCAGAGCTTAAACCCATCCAAGAATTATAGCTCAGTGTCAAGGTCAAGTATCTTTGGTGCAGTAGACTACCTGTGTATAGGGGTTCGAATCCTGCCAACAACTTTAAAATGTGTTTTGTTATTAAAAAATGCAGCTTTTGTTTTTTTTTATTTTAGAAATATTGGGGCATATTTATACTCCGCCTGCGCCGAATGTGCGTAAAAAATGTTGACGCACATTCGGTGCAAAACTTGCCCGTTGCCCCTGGGGATGCCAAAATCCCACCGTGTGCGTCATTTTCTGGATGCTTTAAACTGCCTTGCGTTAATCATATGCAAGGTAGGCGTTCCCGTCCATAAAATGACTTAAACACCCGTGAGTCGTATTTATGCTTCCGGGCAAAAATGCTGCACGGCCGGGAGTCGGAGTCGGAAAATGACGCACAGCCCGATTTGCGTAAAAAAATAACGCCTTGGTCAGGGCAGGCGTTAAAATGGGGCAAACACACCTGTATTTAATCAGAACACACAGAAGCAGCAGCAGAGCAGCAAAAGGGACACATGGAGGTGCTACTCATCCAGCATGCACGCAGACGCAGAGCCCATCAACAACAACAGCACCTATCACAACACAGGCAGGGACCCCAAAGACAGCGCAGAAGGCAGGAGAGGATATTCCGCACCAGAACAACCCTTCATGGCCTCAGGGAACATGACATCATCCAGAGGTACAGGTTGAACTGGCAGGCCATTCAGCAGCTGCTGCGCGACATAGAGCCACAGTTGGCACCCACCTTGCTGACACCCTGCACCATCCCAACAGAAACCAAGCTGCTAGCTGTACTTCACATGTTGGCAAGTGGCTCCTTTCAAAGCACTGGCGCCCTGGTTTCTGGAATATCACAGCCATCATTTTCTGCTTTCTTGCCCAAAGCACTGGATGCCATCATTGGACTCAGACCCTGTCACATCTGCTTCCCAAACACACTGCAGAAGCAGCAGGAGACAAAACAGGGGTTTTACCTTATTAATGGATTCCCACACGCCCTTGGTGCCATCGACTGCATACATGTACGCCTTGTGTCACCTGCTGCAACTGAACACCTCTACCGCAACAGGAAGCACCCACACTCCATCAATGTGCAGGCCATTGTCGATCACCAAGGATCGATCACCAACATCGTGGCAAAGTATCCTGGGAGTGTCCATGACTCATTCATCTTCCGTCACTGTACCATCAATCAACACTTCCAGGATGGACGATATGGCAATGGACTACTTGTTGGTAAGTACAAAAACCTACTTATATACACACTGCACAGCAACCCTCTAGGACACACAACACATACCCCAAAACAGCAACATGTGGACAGGAACACACAGAGGTCGTGACATAGCTAGCCATGTTTCATAGGTCTGCAGTGAACCTGTCACACATCTGAAATTAGTGTACAGTCAAATGTTAAGACGTCAATGATCACAACGTATGGAGAGGTTTGGCTAATTGTCACATTGCAAAATGTAAGCGTCTCACTGATGTTTAAATTAATCCATTGCATATGTCTAAAGGTATGGGATGTCCAGGGTACATAGATGCTAATGTGTTACCACCACTGTCAAAATGAATCTGTGTATGGAACTATCATCTCACCCCCAGTGAAGACAAAGGGACACCTGTATCACAAGTCACAATGCTAGGGAGTGCACACTGTACTGCAAATCCCAAAACATACTGCTGACAACCGGTCAGCAGGCAAACACTCGTTCAGCCAAGGAAACAACCCAGTGTAGATGGTACATCCTAGATGCCTAGGAAGCAACACAATAACACAAAAGAGTCACAGACAACACAAGACAACTACTGCCATGCAAGGTGATATTAATGGGGCAAGCTACATCAACATGATCCCATTCATTTTCTTTTTCAGCTAATCAGGGGTATGGGATCCAGCCATGGATTATGACACCATTTGGCAACCCAAGCACTGCAGCAGAGCGTGCCTACAATGAGGCACATAGGAGGACACGCAGCATAGTCGAGAGGACCTTCGGCATCCTCAAGTCGAGATTCAGGTGCCTCGACATCACTGGTGGCAGCCTCCTATATTCCCCAGAAATGGTCTGTAAGATCATTCTAACATGTGCCATCCTGCACAACATTTGCATACGAAGGAACATTCCCCTCTTAGAACCAGAGCCACAAATGCTGGAAGAGGAGGATGCTGGCCTGCAACATGAGGGGGAACAACAAAACACAGCTGCTGGATTGCGTAGGCGCCAACATATTGTGAACAATTTCTTTTAAAAGAACTCACCATCATCACTGTATTAACTAATGTAAATAAACACCGATAATAATCACTGTGTCATGGTATGGCTAATCATTTGTGCTCACCTTTATATCTAACTATCAGAATAAGAGTGTAGCCTCATGGAGCATTGCTGATATACCGATCATGACACAGAAATTTCCTAAGAAATTGTGATGCGTATTATACAACAGTCACATTCACACACACTGGAAATGACATATATCCTGTACATTTGACCTTTGAAGGGCAATAGCAGAGGACCACACCTATTTCACACATACATGTTGGCAATATGGTTCATCGCAGCATATGGCACACAACTAAGACACCATCAGTCTATAAGGGAATAAAATGCCTCTTACATGAGGCAGTGGATGTGCTATTGCATTGGTAACAACAATGAATGTCCAGACCCTTGACAGCAGTAAGACGTACAGCACCTATCTTTGCAAGGACTATCTGTGACTAGAGTTCCCTAGAAGCAAAACGTAGACAGCACAAGTGCCATACCTATGACAAGCATTGCGCACATGACATTCCATGTACATGTCAGCCCATTTCCTAACTCCTGACACACCCATGCACCTGGTCTCAACCCACCTGTCTGAAGAGGTCCCTGGAATTGTAATATGTGTACCCCGATATTCCCACCTCTACACACACAGACTAACAATAGTAATCCAGTGTGCTACACCCTTTCCTATGGTATGCCATTGTCATAGTACATCTGACTGCATGGACGTCAGGTCAACTGATACACTGGCTTGTAGTTTCTAAGCTCTGTTATCACCTGTAGATTGCTTCCCATGTGAAAGGTACTGTTGGCCATTTGAACTGGAATCTCACCTACAGGACTTGTGATAAACTGATGCAGCACACACCTGTGATCACTTCCATGCACACCACCCATTTGAACATGCACTGCCCCGGCAGATGTTTGGAACAGCATAGAAGTTGCCATTTTGTCAAATACACTGTTGTGCATTGCTAGTAATTAAGCCGTGTAACACAGCCCTTGGGTTTATGTGTCACCTTCAAAAACACAGGAAAAACACAGTTTCCCATGTCAATTGTCTTATTCTTCCTCCGACCAGTCTTAGTCAGACCACTGAGTATGTACCTTGTGAAATTGCTGGATCCTGATTGACACTGCATCCTGTCAGCCTGACTGGCACCTGTCTGTGCGTTACCCTAAAGGTTCCTTGTGGCTACATATGTACCACACTTGCGTTACCAAACCTCATATTCCTCAGGGGGTATTTTGTCATGTGCTTCCTCAATGCATACCCAAATACATTGTACAGCATCATCTGCTTTTTAATTGTACCACATTAGTAAAATTGTCTTGGAATACCAAAATCATGGCCTATCCCTTGTATGGGTCTCATGAATGCATGAATGACAAAGTGTGACAGTGTACCATGGCCCAATGCAGGGATTGGGTATGGTGCCTCCAGCAGAACCAGCTACCTCTGGTAATGTGCATGAAAAGTCCACACACGTTAGGACCCTGATAGTTCACACGCTGAATCACATTGCTCACAACATATTGACGGGCTGTGCATGCTGAATAGCTGCAAGAATAATCAACACAGAGGCTATGTTGTTCCCAGATGCAGTGGGAACTTTACAGGCCAACCTGTGTACAAATGTGGTAATGACACCTGCCAGAACATGACTCCTGAGATATGATCTCACTCAGCACACCAAGGTTGCCCTTTTGACAGTCTCATAACACGTCTGCAGTGACAGGGTGGGACCATCCCCATGTTGGTTCTTATATCCTCATTGGCTTTACTTCCATTGATCTCCGAAGGTTACTCAGTAGATACAGGAATAACCACCACTGACTCATGATGAGACCTGGACGTAACTGTGACAACATAGACCCCTAAAAATATACAGGATCAACATTGGACCACACACATGTACCAGACACCTCTGTGCAATTGAGCACTGGAAATATGTGGCCACGTGCTGACTCGTCTGCTGGTCCACCACTGCCACTGAAGAGTTGTGGCTCAGTCATATGACCACAACTGTGGCGTGTTATAACAGTTGGGGGTCACCTTTGGCTGTCTGTGCCAATAACATGGTACCCACTTAGTCTGTACATGTGCCAGATTCACGGTGGGTTCACCAACAAGTACCTAGGAAGCAGTTTCCAAATTTCTAGGACATGGGATGGGCAACTTTTGGACCATTGACATGAACAAGCGTCTGCCATCTATCTGGTGCACGCTTTGTCATTTGTGGTGTCTACGTTACCCAAAATCTTGGAAGTCCACACAACAGATGTTGCTACATGTATGACTAGCACATGTCCTCTCTCATTTCCGCACTGACTTGCATCTAAGGTTTTGACACATTGACTTCACATTCATACAAGCATATTTGCAATGATGCATCTTGTGATGCTCACACAGTGGGTCAACAACTACATTCGTAGCCAATGCACACTCATTGAACCACAGGCATTTAGGTATTGTACTTATGTGCATCACCTTGCTATCCTCTCCTGATGCCAAACATGCCCAATTTGTGCAATACATATATGTAGGCCACACAAATGGCCATCTAGTGCGTCAGCCAAGCGTGAGAATCCTGTTACGAAGTAGTGGATCATGGTCTGCAGCAGTATGATGTCTCACATGTGACCATACACCGTCAACACCAAATTGGGTGCAATCAGCCTATCTCAGTTGTGTCACAAATGTAACATTACATTAAAATGGCAAAATGACCCAAACCCAGTTAATGCCCTGAAAATTTGACGCATACGTGTAAAAACATGATGCACAAGTGTCAAAAAATGACGCTTATGCCCGAAAAACGACGCATTATGCCCTTAAATTTGGTTAAGTGTTAGAATATTTCCAAGTATATGGATGCAACCTAATTTTTACTCCTGTGCGTCGAAAAAAATGACGCACATACTGTATGCGTAAAAAATTATGACGCATAACGATAAAAACGGCAGCCATTTTATGCAGGAAGTGATGTAATAGGATATCCTGTTTACAGATTATGTACAGTGGGGGTACTTTCACTTTCACTTTGCAGTCTGTGATTCTTCTAGACTGTGTGGCTGTGTTCTGAGTTGTGTCCAGTGAAATTGTGCTTTTGTCTCCTGTGTGCTCCATTACTTGTTAGTTTGTGATTTAAAATTGTTGTTGTATACTGTCTGAGTGTTTATTGCCTACTATTGTCCAGTATTGTATTGTCTTTGTTGTTTGTGAGAGTCTGTTGTGGGTAGTGTTAGTTTGGGGATAGTAGGGCTCTTTTAGTTGTTAAGTTTACTTTTTTCTCATTCTACTTTCCCCCTTTTCTCCTTTGTTCTTCTTTATCCCCTATTCCCCTTTTTCGGTGCTAAGATGTTGAGTAGACCACGTCTTGGCAAGATGGGTGAGGAGGAGCTTGGGGGGTTCATATGGCTGGTGTGCCATTTCCTCCCACTTATGATTGAGGCAGGGGGGCGGATGATACAGGGGTATCACACCGTGGCACGTAGAATCCGATGGGGAAAGGTCCTGCATCACTTGCAACGTGTGTATCGGAGCCAGAGGAATGACCACCAGCTGAAGCACTGCTGGGCTGACCTCATCTCCAGGGAGCAAGATCTGCAGGACCACCAGAGAATTGTAATTGGTGGCACTGTTGGTGAGTACAAATCATGTAAATGTGCATGATTAAAAGCTCTGTAGTGACATCAGATGATTTGTACAATATCTGCCGGCTATGTTATTGAGTGTGTGGAATGCTTTGGAAACATACAGGGTCATTGATGGACTATGTGAAGGACCACAATTGCTATCTGTCAGGAAGCAAGTGCTCTGCAAACTTAATGAATACTTTTGCTTAATGTAAGTTGGTGCGGCATTTGTGTCAGACAGCAACACAAATTAGGAGCCAATCATGTATATATAGGTCACATATGCCAGTGAGGGATAGATTTTCCAAAACATTACCGACCTTTGTTGACGCAACAGCTAGACTGACTTTAGAAAAACTACATGATGCAGAAAATGAGTGCAGGCTTCACGTCAATTGTTGATAGCAATGTCTCATGTGTGTCTGGTGAGTGTGTGTGTAAGGAAAGCGTTCACTGAAGTTCTATGAATGTTAGGGATTATTGTGGTCCTTCATCATTTTGGATACATGTCAGATCTGGATTTGGAAACATAGGGAAAAAGTGCAAGGTGCCCTCAGCTAACATCTTACTCTGGTATTTGGTGTCTGGTGTTTCACCTTTCGTTTAGGGATGGCAGACCAAATGTATGCACATGGGTTTATATATCTATGGTTGGTGCAACTCATCATAGCTGGGCCACATCAAATGAAGAAACTGTAACACCATGAGGGCTTACAAATGTCCCTGCCCCTCTGTACATTGTACCTATGTGTCATACATTTGTCATGGCCACAATGGCTGTTTGACTGGTAATGCACTCCTCAAGGAAACAGACTTTGGATGTTTCTCTTGGATGCACATGATGAGACAAATACACTCCATTATTATGTCTGCTCACTAATGAAGGAGCATGTTTGCCACCACATGATAGTTAGGGCCACTGCATGTGTGCAGATATATGTGTAAATTTCACAGGAGACCCATGGTATGTAAAAGGTAGCTGTGCTATATCGGATGCAGTATCATCAGGTCTGAGTGGATTTACTTACTTATGTCATCTTCCACATAGTTTTTGTCTTTGGAATTTTTGGTCAGTGCACAGATTTTGAGCACATTTCTTCCTTCCATGCCTTACATGTGGACCCGCACCCTACACTGTGGGTGAGGTGGCTTCATTCGAGGACCCCGACAACTCCAGTAAGTGTTGATATGTCTGTTATGTGTTGTGTTTACTGGTGATGTGTGATGGTCTCCTGTGTGTTGAACAAATAGCAAGGTGTGATGTGCTGGCCCATCATTTGTCTTGGTCCATGAGTGGGATTTCATTTTCTCAGCATTTTGGAGTTTGCCAATGCTTATCCTATTGTCTTATTTAGGGATTCTAGGTCATTCCTGTAGGCCCCACAATGTGAATTGGGTTGAGTCATGTGGATAACACTTGTATCAACAAGAGTCGCACTGGACCTAATCTCAGATTTAGTCAGCCTGTCAGACCCTCATTCTTCCAGAATGGGGCTGCAAAATGCTTACTCACAGACGTCTGCTTCCCTATTCACTAATGTACTTATGAAACTGTAGGTTGAACTTCCTAGCAGCATGTAGCTTCACATGTAGTGCTACAAGTATGTGGCACTTGAGTGCAATGGCCTAGGTGTACATGCAAATCATGGCCATGGGTGTTCTTGCAACTCTGTGTTAGTTGTAAGTCATGGCTTACTGGAAGTATATGATGTGGACAAAGGTCTGCATTGCAAGACATGTGTGGCGCTGGGATTGGTCAAGGGTTTGCTGTCTCCTATTGTAGATACACCTTACCTGTGGTGTGTGTGTCGAGCCAAACACATGTCCAGCTTTCATAAGCTTCCTGGGTGTCCATGTTGTTTGAAATTGTTAGTTGTTTCTCCACTCCCCCACCCTCAAACACAGTCATTGGTTTGTGAATAGTGTACCTAGGACTGATGATACAAGTATGTGACACAGACATTTAAATCAGTGAATCTTTGGTCGGAACCTAGTATACACACTCAGGTTTAGCACATGAGTACCATTCACAATTTGCAGATCATGTGGCCCTAAATTTCCATCCTGTACACTGACATTTGTAGCCCTGGCATTGGCGGAGGATTTGCAGCATGATTGTTAGCTCACAACTGGCAGAACTCTGGTGCCAAAATCATGCCAGTTGTTACCCATCTTTTAGGGTTTGGATGTACTATGTGTGATACGACCTTTGTAGGCTGGCCTGCCATGTACTTCCTCAGGGAAATTCAATGATCTATATGATGTAGGAGCTGTTAGAAGTTTAGTAGATGTACTGTCTGATTTACTTCTTGTGCCATTTCACACAATGCAGTTCCTAATGTAAGTGTTTTTCATTTGTCTTCACAGCTGCTACTATGACACCCATCCAGGTCTGTGAATTCCAGAGGCGGGCAATGCGTTACCAGATATCCTGCTGGTAGAGTCGGGGTACAGAAGGATGGCCCGAAGATACAGGACCGAACGTGCCTCCAGAGCCTGGAGGGCTTTCCCACAGGGTGGCCCTTCTTTGCCCACCACAGCCACCACCAGCACGACCACCACTACCACCCAGGTGGCACCACCCACAGCTGGGACCGTTGTGCCTACAACATCTGCAAGTGCTCCAGGCCCTAGCAGTGGACCACCTTCAGGGCAGCCCACAGGCATTGACCATACATGGCCACACGTCCTCAGCTGGTACCCAGACCACCCAAGCTGCAACAATTGACCCTGCTGCTTTTTGTGGACATGCAGCACAAAATGGACCGTGTCCTCCGGAAAATGAGTCACCTGCGGCGGGATGTTCGCCATATCAACAGGTGTGTGCGGTCCATTAAGCGGACCCTCCGGAGGGCCAACCTCTAGACTTTGTTGATGGACATGATTCCCTCCCCTCCCTCCTCTTTCCTTATTCTTATACTTAGTGGGCTTAGAGGGCTTAGTGTTAGGTTAGTATAGGCTGTTAGTTTAGTTAGTGTTAGTGGGTGGGTGGTGGGGGGTCCTGATTATTTCAATTTTTTCTTTTTGAGTGTGTTGGGCTATGTTGGGGTTCTTGTGTGTGTAGAAAAAAAATATAAACAATAAAAAAAAATATATACAAAAAAATATATATTTGTTTAGGATAGGATAGTAAGTGTTTAGGTTAGTATCTGTTGTCCTCCATGTGTCCCGTCTCATAAGGGAGGTGGGGGGTTGATGTTTAGAATGTTTCATTACATGTGATAAGTAATTGTAGCTTAGGTTAGTTAGGGACAGTTGTGGGTAATGAGTAGTTAGGTTAGATTAGGGTAGGTAAGAATTTTCCCAGAGTTTCCTCTTCTGTTATAACCGTTTAATAAATATGTAGTGAACCCTTTACAGTATGTGTGAAATGCTTGTAGATCAGGGCCTTGGCATAAGTGTACATGAATTCTGTTCTATTAAATTTGTGTTCTATGCTATAAACAAATCCCAACTGAGCTGTAAGATTGGCAGCTACCCCAGAGCTACCTTGCAAAGATTCGACCATTCATTGCAACCACCAATCACAGTTACTATGGATCCCAACGTGTTTATTCATTACGTATGTTTTCAATGTCACATACAGTGCTTCCAGATTTGGTATTGGGGATACTGTGTTATGTCTGACTGCAGTGTGATGTTCAAGGAAACCCTTATTAGCTGAGTGGTAGTAAGCACTCTTGTAGTATTGTGTTCATGACTCACAGAGATCATTTGTGACACTGTTCAGCATGATTACTTATTTGGATGTAAACTCAGACACCTTCATTCATGCAGTTTGTTGACTGTTTGCTTAGATTTGTGGGCAATGTTATATGTGTTAGTATTGCATGGTGGCAACATTTTATTGCCACTATTTGATGGCTTAGATATCTCTTGAGGAAGCATTATTACGTCCAACACAGCATTATGGTGTATGATTTCTCTTTTCCTCAGATATTACCCTCAGGAAGGGCAGAGTATGGTGCAATCCAGGCCACTGTGCATAGCTATCAGACTACATAATTTCAGGACAGTTGTATCGACAAGCTATGTAATTTGGCAGGAGGCAAAATTCAATGATCTACTGCACGGTTGATGTGTCACATTACACAGAGACAAAGTGGTTGTGTAAGTGCTATTTATTGAAAAGTGCTGTAGTGTTATATGTTCATTGTCCATGATTGTGAGTCCATTATAGTGACATCTTCCATTGTGATCCTACACAAGTGCTAAAGGAAAATGCATTTGACATGCTGGGGTGATGTGTCAGACAGTGCAGAGGGATACGATTTGCCAATGAGTAAGTGAGAGACAATCAGTGGGCAGGCTGAAAGATATACAGTGGTTTGCAGAACAGTCTTTGAGTACAGTTGTTGTAAGACTGGCATGTTACAAAGCGCTGGACCTTGGTAATAGTTGGCCATGTGGCAGGGACTAGTGCTTCTGGGTACTTTTCCGTGTGAAGGTGATCTGTTCCACGTCTTCTTCTTCTGATGTGTGTGTTGCCTCCTCTGTCCTTGGTGGTGGTGGTTGTGAAGGGGCAACACACACCTCAGTGTTTGAAGACGTGGAGTCAGACATCCCGGTCGCTGCTACCTGTGAAGATCTTAAGGGCAGTACTGCTGCAAGGAGAATCTGCTGGTTCTTGAGAATAGCAGCCACATCACGATGGTAGGCAGCCAGGTCGGCCCTGAGGGGTTCAATGTTGCATTCGTGCACGCGTTGACAGGATTGCTGTTGTAGGTGTTAGGTCAACTGTATTACAGATGTGCTGATTTCCTTCAGCCTTTTTTCTACTTCCTGCAAGATAGTTGTTCGACCTTGCATAGCTGCTGCCTGTTCTTCAGTTGACATCATGCACAAACGCACCCCCTCTAGGCTGGCTGCCATAGTTTGCATCCCCACCCGCACCGCCTTGGCCAGCTCCCGCTGTACTCCGACTACAGTTCTCTCAAAGCTGTTGCCTGTGTCATCTGAGTCCTCAGCTGTATTGGAGCTGGCAGGTCTTACAATTAGTGTTGTGGGTGGGTCCTCTGTGATGGCTGCTTGTTCTGAGCTCCTCCTTGTGACAGAAGGTGGGGTCTGGAGGGTTCCAAGGACATCTTGGAGGGTCTGGTGACTGATGTTTGTCAGCTCGTCATCCATGTCATCAGGGTAGTCCTGGACAGGCATACCCGCAGGAGATCCATCGTCCTCTGCAATGAAATAGGGTACAATTAGTGTGTCTGTGTTGTGGCACACATTCCAAAAAAAGACACGACATTCCACACATTCCCAACAAAAGACATGACATTCCACACATTCGAAAAAAAAGACATGACATTCCACACATTCCAAGAAAAGACACGACATTTCACACATTCCAAGAAAAGACACGACATTCCAGGGAAAGACACGACATTCCACACATTCCAAAAAAAGACATGACATTCCACACATCCCAAAAAAAAAGACATGACATTCCAAAAAAAGACATGACATTCCACACATTAAAAAAAAAAAATGACATTCCAAGAAAAGACATGACATTCCACACATTAAAAAAAAAAGACATGACGTTCCACACATTCCCAAAAAAAGACACGACATTCCACACATTCCAAAAAAAAGAAATGACATTCCACACATTCCAAAAAAAAGACACGACATTCCACACATTCCAAAAATAAGACATGACATTCCACACATTCCAAAAAAAAGACATGACATTCCACACATTCCAAAAAAAGACACGGCATTCCACACATTCCAAGAAAAGACATGACATTCCAAACATTCCAAAAAAAGACATGACATTCCACACATTCCAAAAAAAGACACAACATTCCACACATTCCAAAAAAAAAGACACAACATTCCACACATTCCAAAAAAAGACACTACATTCCACACATTCCAAGAAAAGACACTACATTCCACACATTCCAAAAAAAGACACGACATTCCACACATTCTAAAAAAAAGACATGACATTCCACACATTCCAAAAAAAAGACATGACATTCCAGGAAAAGACACGACATTCCACACATTCCAAAAAAAGACATGACATTCCACACATTCCAAAAAAAGACACCACATTCCACACATTCCAAAAAAAGACACGACATTCCACACATTCCCAAAAAAAGACATGACATTCCACACATTCCAAAAAAAGACACTACATTCCACACATTCCAAAAAAAGACACGACATTCCACACATTCCAAAAAAAGACAAGACATTCCACACATTAAAAAAAAAAAATGACATTCCAAGAAAAGACATGACATTCCACACATTAAAAAAAAAAGACATGACGTTCCACACATTCCAAAAAAAAGACACGACATTCCACACATTCCAAAAAAAAGAAATGACATTCCACACATTCCAAAAAAAAGACACGACATTCCACACATTCCAAAAATAAGACATGACATTCCACACATTCCAAAAAAAAGACATGACATTCCACACATTCCAAAAAAAGACACGGCATTCCACACATTCCAAGAAAAGACATGACATTCCAAACATTACAAAAAAAGACATGACATTCCACACATTCCAAAAAAAGACACAACATTCCACACATTCCAAAAAAAAAGACACAACATTCCACACATTCCAAAAAAAGATACTACATTCCACACATTCCAAGAAAAGACACGACATTCCACACATTCCAAAAAAAGACACGACATTCCACACATTCTAAAAAAAAGACATGACATTCCACACATTCCAAAAAAAAGACATGACATTCCAGGAAAAGACACGACATTCCACACATTCCAAAAAAAGACATGACATTCCACACATTCCAAAAAAAGACACCACATTCCACACATTCCAAAAAAAGACACGACATTCCACACATTCCCAAAAAAAGACATGACATTCCACACATTCCAAAAAAAAGACATGACATTCCACACATTCCAAGAAAAGACACGACATTTCACACATTCCAAGAAAAGACATGACATTCCAGGGAAAGACACGACATTCCACACATTCCAAAAAAAGACATGACATTCCACACATCCCAAAAAAAAAGACATGACATTCCAAAAAAAGACATGACATTCCACACATTCAAAAAAAAAAATGACATTCCAAGAAAAGACATGACATTCCAAAAAAAAAGACATGACATTCCACACATTCCAAAAAAAGACATGACATTCCACACAATCCCAAAAAAAGACAGGACATTCCACACATTCCAAAAAAAGACACGACATTCCACACATTCCAAAAAAAGACATGACATTCCACACATTCCAAAAAAAGACACGACATTCCACACATTCCCAAAAAAAGACATGACATTCCACACATTCCAAAAAAAAGACATGACATTCCAAGAAAAGACATGACATTCCAAAAAAGACATGACATTCCACACATTCCAAAAAAAGACATGACATTCCACACATTCCAAAAAAAGACATGACATTCCACACATTCCAAAAAAAAGACATGACATTCCACACATTCCAAAAAAAAAGACATGACATTCCACACATTCCAAGAAAAGACACGACATTTCACACATTCCAAGAAAAGACATGACATTCCAGGGAAAGACACGACATTCCACACATTCCAAAAAAAGACATGACATTCCACACATCCCAAAAAAAAAGACATGACATTCCAAAAAAAGACATGACATTCCACACATTCAAAAAAAAAAATGACATTCCAAGAAAAGACATGACATTCCAAAAAAAAATACATGACATTCCACACATTCCAAAAAAAGACATGACATTCCACACAATCCCAAAAAAAGACAGGACATTCCACACATTCCAAAAAAAGACACGACATTCCACACATTCCCAAAAAAAGACACGACATTCCACACATTCCAAAAAAAGACAAGACATTCCACACATTCCAAAAAAAGACACGACATTCCACACATTCCAAAAAAAAAGACATGACATTCAACACATTCCAAAAAAAGACACGACATTCCACACATTCCAAAAAAAAGACATGACATTCCACACATTCCAAAAAATGACATGACATTCCACACAATCCCAAAAAAAGAC